>NC_142022.1:7074269-7234269 GCF_049901735.1 Notechis scutatus
GAAGAGATAGATAGATAGATAGATAGATAGATAGATAGATAGATAAATAGAGAGAAGAGATAGATAGATAGATCTAAAGGATAGATAGATATAGAGAAAAGATAGATATAAATAGAGAAAAGATAGATAGATATTAATAGAGAGAAGAGATAGATATACAAATAGAAAGAGAAGAGATAGATGATAGATCTAAAGAAGAGATAGATAGATAGATATAGAGAAAAGAGAGATAGATATAGAGAGAAGATAGATATAAATAGAGAAAAGATAGAGAGATATTAATAGAGAGAAGAGGCCGTATCAAATTGTTCTTGATTTCCCCCAAAAGTTCCCCGCATGCCCAGCTCACTGTCTCTTCTCCGCAAAGCAAGCAGCCACGGCAGCCTCCCGGAGAGCCCGCCAGTCCACTTCCGCCGTTGCCGTCTGAGTTCCCGGATGCCGGTGGCGGAACCTTCGGGGTCCGGGGACGAAGAGGGCCAGGACACCCCAAGACAGCGTTTTCGGCAACGCCGACTGGGCGTGCTGTGGGGGTCCCTGGAAGAGTCTGCGGCTCCCGCGAGAGAGTCAGGACCCCCAAGCCAATTGCCCACAACCAGCGAGGAGGAAAGAGGTGAGGCTTGATTGATGATTGATTGATTGATTGATTGATCCAGGCTGGGCTTGGGTGGTGACGGGGATGCTGCAACTGTTGTGTGAAAAATGGTCCTTAGTCAACTTTCTTTCAGTGCCGTTGTAACTTCAAACGGTCACTAAACGAGGACTCCCTACACTACAAGCAGGGGAACCCTCAAAGAAATAAGATAAAATTTGTGTCTGGGGTGTCACGTCCATTTTATAACTGAACTGGCAGAACGCTGCTTGTATCCATTTTCTGAAAAACCCCAACTTCAGAGATGTAGCAGCTCAGGATGCCAGCTGAGCTTTGCCTGAACGTGCCAGTTTTCTAAATGCGAGGGATTTATTTCATGCCTTTCTTATCATGCAGATGCCCCAGTAAGCAATCTATAGGGGTGTAGAGTATGCACTTTAAAAAGTTAAAATGGCAATGGATAAGCAAATACTATTGTCATTATTATGTGATTATTATTGTTATTATTATCACTTCTTAAAACCAACTGTAAGACAACACTGTTTATATAAACATTGAATTTTTATGTTTAACATTACTATCTATCTATCTATCTATCTATCTATCTAGTCCATCCATCCATCCATTCATCTAGTCCGTCCGTCCATCCATCCATCCATCCATCCATCCATCATGTCTATCTATCATCCATCCATCTGTCCCTTACTCTATCATCTATCTATCTATCTATCTATCTATCTATCTATCTATCTATCTATCTATCTATCTATCTATCTATCTATCTTATATATAGCCTGAGCATGGGGTTGGTCTAGAAGACCTCCAAGGTCCCTTCCAACACCGTTATTCTGAATCACACACGTGTGCATTTCTTTTAGGACAGCCGCCGGGCGAGGAGGATCAAACTTCAACTTGCCTCTTGTGATATTGTGATGTTTCCCTTCCCACCTACAAGCCACGAACGCCAAAGTCACAACCCGGCTCGCAAAGGCGCACACGAGCGACCAAGGAAAGTCCCGTTTCCTGAAAGATATGTGAAAACCCCACGTAAAAACGACAAGGCTGGGGTGGGAGTGCCCATGAGTTGCTGGAGTCTACTGGATCCTTTTTACTCTCACAACCAATCAATCAAACCCCCTTTCAACCCCCTTCTGAAACTTATTTTTTTCAGCTCATTGGGGCTTCCTTCTTGTGGCAAGGAGTTTCAAAGGCTGGTAATCAACCAAATTTTTTTTTTGCTGCCTCAGTGCAAATCTTGCCTGTGGCAAGATGGGAGAGTGGGGGGAACAAATGAATGTAATGCATAAATCATGAATAAATAATATGTTATGGTTATGTATGACATTTTTTTTTTGCCATGGTTGATTGCAGGGGGCTGGACTAGAAGACCTTCGAAGTCCCTTCCAACTCTGTTAATCTGTACAGCTATGATTCCTGTACATTATTCCTTGACTTATACACTACAACCAGAACCCAAAATTTCTGTTGCTTAGTGAAACATTGGTTAAAAGCGAGTTCTGCAGCTGCCCAAGTATACGACTTTTCTTGCCACTGTCTGGTGGCCAAGAATCTGAATTTTGATCGGATAGAGATGCTGCAATGTTCGTAAGGGTGGAAAATGGCCACAAGTCCCTTTTTTCAGCACTGTTGTAACTTCGGTCATTAAATGATCAGTTGTAAGATGAGGACCACCTGCATTCTGTATTCTGAGTGGCAGCTCTGTGACGCTGATCTGTTCAACCTGATAACCTTCCCTACATGACGGAAAGGATCGCGCTAGAATTTCCTACCTTACAAACCACCCTTCTGTCTTGAGAATCCTGCCAGTAATTGCAGCTGGAGGGTACAAATTTAGGGGTTCTTGGTGCAAATGCCCCCCCCCTTCTTCACCTGACAAGGGAAAGACACAGATGTGGCTCTGAGCTGAGTTTGATTGACAGGAGATTTTATCGAAAGCTGCAACCGTTTCCTCTCTTTAAGTTGCTGTGCCTGAAGAATAGGGAAGGAGGGGACAGCGAATCAGCGAAAGGACGAAGATTGGGGGCCCTTAAAATAAGATTTTCTGAAATCCAGGAAAGAGGAAGCGTGAGAAAAATAATAACTTTCGAACTTCTCTTGAGCTGCTTTCCATTGGAGACATTAAGAGAGAATTTTCTTCTCTGGTTTTTCTTGCACAAATCACTTCCTTCCTGTTTTTAAGAAGCCATGCATTCGGATGGATGGATCCGTGCAGCTTCTCTGCAATTTCTCCCTGGCCTTTCGAACCACAGAGGAGTCTTTAAGAGCATGATGTGCCAAGCAGGGGGCCCTTCATTTTTCTAGGGCATGATCTTTTTCAGAAGTCAGCTTTGCACCTAAGGGAAGAACGCTCAGGCGAAGTGACTTTGAATTCCTGGAATATTACCAAAGTGGAGATAATCTCTTCTCTTCTATATTTTGTTCTCTCTTCTCTTTTTTCGCTTCTCTATTTTATTTTCTATTCTGTACCATTCTCTATTTTGTGCAATATTAATGCTATATTAGGGGTTTTTTAATTCAATGTATAGAATGTGAAGGATGTGTGTTTGTGTTTATTTTCATAGTCATAATGTACACTGAAGATGGTATTAATTTCGTTGTACGAGGGGCAATGACAATAAAGTAAACTAAATATTCTATTCTATTCTATTCTATTCTATTCTATTCTATTCTATTCTATTCTATTCTATTCTATTCTATTTTTCTTTTCTCTTCTCTTCCCTTCCCTTCTATTCTACTCTACTCTACCTTATTCTTTCTCTTCTCTTCTCTCTTCCATTCCATTCTCTATTCTATTCTATTCTATTCTATTCTATTCTATTCTATTCTATTCTATTCTATTCTATTCTATTCTATTCTATTCTATTCCTATTCCTATTCCATTCCTTATTCTATTCCTATTCTGTATTTTATTCTATCCTATTTATTCTTTATTTTGCCGTGAAAGTGAGATGATCAAATTGTCCAAGCATCTGGGGTTTGACAGTGAATTCTTCCCAAACTTTTGGTAGGGTGACTTTGCCAGAAATTTATTTCATCTTATTTTTTTAATTTGTATCCCACCCACCTTAATTATTTTTACAAGTCAAGGCAAGAAACATATGCAACGCGCCTTCCACCTCCAACCACAACCCTGTGAAGTGGATTGGGCTGAGATAAGTGATTGGCCCAAAGTCATCCAATTGGCTTTCACACCTAAGGCGGGACTAGAACATACAGCGTCCTGGGAATTGGCCCAAAGTCACCCGGCCAGCTTTTGTGGCTAAGGCGGGACTTGAACTCAGAGTCCCCTGGTAATCCAGCCGGCTTTCATGGTGAAAGCAGGACTAGAACTCACCGTCTTTTGGTGATTGGCGCACAGTCACTCAGCTGGCTTTCATGAGAGAGGCGGGATTAGAACTTGGTCGTTTTCTTGCAGATGTTTGTTTACCAAACTAGGCAACATTATCAGTGCTACAAGGAAGATTTGCAGCAAACCCCAGTAGCACTGATGATGTTACCTAGTTTGGGTCATGAAACCTCTGTAAGAAAACCACCAAGCTCAGACAGCATCAAGGACCCACCTCCCTCCACAGTCTTCCTCCTCCTCCTCTCTACAAACCCCACTCTCTTCTAGCACTGATGATGTTACCTAGTTGGGCAACAAAACGTCTGCAAGAAAACCACCAAGCTCAGAGATTAAGCAAGGACTCTGCATTTCATCCCTAGGCTACAGTAATCATTATTTATCATAATGTTTGGGAATGGAGAACAGAGCAACCTCTACACCAATAAAGCTTTCTGCAAGTCTCCAGAAAAACAGACAAGCCACCTATGGAAATCGACTGGAATTTCAGGATCGTTCCAGTGATCGATTAATTTCATTTGTGCGCCTGGCTCTCCACATCCATAATGTGTCCCCCTCCCTCCCTTCCTCCCCACTGGCTTTCTCTGGCCTGACAGTTTCACCAGGTTGTAGCTTAACTTGTCTTGTGGGCTTGCTTTTTATTTTCCTGCATAAAGGAGATTTTCAGGTGTGGGCATCCGAGGGCAGGAAGGGTTAGGGGGCATTGGAGATGAAAACAGATCATTTTGCACCCTCCTAAGTTCCCACTTTGGGCCCAGAAAAGAGGATTCTGGGGGCAGCCCCCTCCCCAAATCAGCAACCCCCTTCCCCAACCTTCTCTGACTAATACCTTGCTTCCTCACTGAAGGATTTCAAAGAGAGACAAACCACTGTTTGTCAGCAAGGGGTTGGACTAGAAGACCTCCCAGGACCCCCCTTCCAACTCTAATATTCTAGATATTCTAGATCAGAAGGAAAATATCTGTGCCTGTTTCCAGGGGTCAAGCAAGACCCTTGGCGGCACAAAACTGTCCTCCCCCCCCCCACCGAGGAAAGAGGGAGGGGGGGCTGCAAACGGGAAAGGGGAGAAGAAAACCCAAGCGCTCCGACTGCCCCCCAAAACCTGCGGCGCTGGCGAAGAGGAGGAGGAGGGGGGGGGCTTCTAAGAAGCCGGCGCTGCGCCCTTTTTGCCTCTCCAACTGCAGGCAACTTTCGGGGAGTGGGTGGGTGGGAGGAAGGGGTCCCGTAGCCCTCCCCGGGGCGGGTCTCCGCATTTTATTATTATTTTATTTTAATTTTTGCCTGCGCTTTCTCTCCTCCTCTCGCCCGGGCTCTCGCATTCCTGCCTCTTGACTCAGGCCTGGAGAAGAAGAAGAAGAAGGAGAAGAAGACGCTGCACCAGGAAGCGCGTGCGGCCCGCAGCATGTAAGGCGAGCGGAGGCAGCGCTAGACAGGCGAGGAAGGAAGGAGGAGGAGGAAGAGGAGGGAGACGGCTCGGCCATGGAGGACGGCACCGAGGAGGAGACGGTGGAGCTGCCCTGACCAACGGTACCCCAAGATCGAGGGTGGGGGGCGGGCGGCGGGGATCCCCCGGGAGGGTCTCCCTCCCCCACCCCCCTTTGCTGGAGCGCAAAGGGGACCTTGGAGACGCCAGCCGCGCCTAGGGCGCACCGCGCGCCCTTGGAACCTCTCCAAGCCGGGACGCTCGGGGAAAGGGGGTCCCGAGGGGGTTGGGGGTAGGAGGCGGGGAGGGGGTTTGAAATGTCAGGGTGACAACTGGATGCCCCCTCCTTCCCCCCCCCCCGCGTCGATCTGCTGGAGGAAAGGCGGCCGCGGAGGCCCGCGGAGTTCGGGGCGCAGGGAGGAAATCGGGCCGAGACGCCAATGAGGGGTGCGGTGGGGGGGCAGCCTTCCTTCTTGGGGTAGGGCAGGGGTCTGGATCGGAGGATCGAGCAGAGGATCGGGCGCCTCTGGCTGTCACAGTAGCAGAAGAGATATTGGGGTGGGGGGAGTTGTTGTCAGAGACGCATCATCCCTTGGGAAGCTGTCCTGGCCAAGAGCGCAGGAGGGGTCGTAAGTGGGGGGCCCTCTCCCCGCCCCCGCGATGCGGGGACCGGCGGGCCACCAGTTGCTTCTCCCGCCCCCCCAACCCTTCCACCCCCGCCTGCCTGCTCTAGCTTTGCAAGAGCAGGAGTGGAACCCAGAAGCCGGGCAAAGACAGGGGGGCTGCCTGGCAGTGCAGGACCCCAGCTAGCCAGGCGACCCCTTTGCAAAAGAGGCTGGAGCTGGGGGCCAGGCCTGGCCGAGTGTTATTTTTCAAAGTGGGGGAAGGCCCGCCCCTGAATGGATGCAAGCCCCGCCTCTCCGCCCAGCTGGAACCGGGGCTCGTGTGTGTGTGTATGTGTGTATGGGGGGAGGTTGTTATGTGCCTCTGAATCACCAGCCCACCCCGTCGGGATTGGCACGTGGGGGCGGGCTGGGGGCGGCAGAGAACGAGCGAGCAGCCGCGGCGCCTGCAGGCGGAGCCAGGTGGGTGGTGGGAGGCGGCGTGGGGAGGGGGGTTGGGGGTTTGCAGCAGAAGGCTGTTTTTGGGGCGGGAGTGGGGGCTGTTTCACGGCTCAACGCCCCCCTCTGCCTTCAGCATCTGAACCCCCTTACGTGAAAGCGCTTTTAAACTTGTGCAAGGATGAGCAAGAGACACCCCTGGCTTTAAATGGGGGGGGGGGTGAGCTGGTGCAAACTGGGGAAGGAACCCCCACTCCCCACTGGGTTGGGGTCGAGCCTTAAGGCAGCCCCCCCTCCTTTAGGCTGCCAAGGGGTGAAGATTAAGGAGCTCACCTTTTCCCCATTTCCCGGTTGGAAAACTTAAGCCCCCCCCTGTAGAACACTGGCCGATCTCTCTCAGGAGCATCTATAGATCCATGTTTTACCAAAACTTGGCAACCTTGAGGATTTGCTGGCTGGGGGATTCTGGGAGTTGAAGTACACACACACACACACACACACACACACACACACCCCTCCCAAAGTTGCCACGTGTGAAAAACATGGACCAATAGCACACCTAGCGTGGACCGTCAAAAGCTGTCAAAAGCCTAGTTATACTGATTTCCTGTGTGAATGCAGTGCCTTCATCTTTGGGTGTCTGGGTTAAATATGTTGTCTGAACCAGGATTTCATTATCATAAATCTGGATCATAGAGCGATAAAGGCCCAAACACACTTTTAACATGCCCTTTAAGCCAAGGAAGTTTTAAGTAACACGTGCTATTTGCGTTTGTCAGAAATGGAGCCTCCAGCTAGCAGGGCAGTCTACCTTTGAGAGCAGCGCACCGGAGAAGACGGGAACTTGTTTTGTGAGAAGTGTTTGCCGGGTGTTTGGTAGGAGAGATGGATTACGGAATGAAAATTAGGAAATTAATTTATTTATTTTTTAAAAAAAATCAATTAAATTAATTAATTATTAGGAAAGAAATTTCTTTTGGATTTTCTCCTTTCGATTACCTTGATAGTATTTTTAAAAATAAAAATAAAAATAAATCCACTTTTGCAAATCAGAATGAGAAAAGAGCAGCCAAGGTAGGGTGGGATAGAATTAAAAAACTTTATTGTCACTTTAAATGCACACTAATCGGCGTACGTTAAAAGGAAAATTTCGTTGCATTCTGTTCTCGAAAGATAACCATGATGCATGTACCCCCACACATAGAATGGGCTGCCTGCGTGGGTCTTCTCATTGTCTTTTAAACGTGGATGATTGATTACTCCAGAGACCCTGAAGGAGAAGGGAATGGTTTTAAAAGGGCCCTGTTTGTTTGTTTGTTTTTAAATTAATTTTAAGCGCACGGCGCTCAGGGAAGTTGAGTTGATGTGCAGTAGAAGGAAATGTGGGGGGGGAAACCCACAGATCCCTTTGGAATATTTAAGCAAGGGCCGTGTTTGTGCATGGAAAAAAAAGGCCCTTTGGGCTGGGAGGCTTCAGGGCAAGTGTGGGCCCGCTTGTCTGTCTCTTGGCTAACCTGTGAGTCACCTGCCTGGAAATGGGGTGTCTCCCAGGAAATTGGGTGGGGAGGTGTGACTTGTGCGTGAGCAAAGGTGATGAGGAGGCCCTGACAGGTTGCCTCTGGGATCCCTTGGGAAGTCCTGGATCAACCTACCTCAGTGTTCCTCACTCTCAGCAACTTTAAAGTAGGTGGACTTCAATTCCCAGAATCCACCAGCTGGCATGAATTCCCAAAATTCACCAGCCACATACATACTTTTATGTGTGCTAGCTGAGGAATTCTCGGAGTTGAAGTCCGCTCATCGGTTGCAGGATCTGGGGCTGGCTAATCTAGGGAAGAGAAGGATCAGAGGATGACAGGATAGTAGCCTTCCAATATTTGAGGGGCTGCCCCAGAGAGGAGGAAAGGGGTCAAACTATTTTCTAAAGCGCCTGTAGGCCGGATAAGGAAGAATGGATGGAAACTGAACAAGGAGAGATTTAACTTGGAAATAAGGAGAAACTTTCTGACAGGGAGAACAATCAACCCATGGAACAGAAGTTGCCTTCAGGAGGTTGTGGGAGCTTCATCCCTGGAGGCTTTCAAGAAGAGATTAGACTCCCATCTGTCAAAAATGGTGTAGGGTCTCCTGCTTGGGCAGGGGGTTGGACTAGATGACCTACAAGGTCCCTGATTATCTGTTATGATCTTTAAAGCACGCTGCCTGGGGATTTCTGGGAGTCGAAGTCCACACAGTGTAAAATTGCTGAGTTGAGAAACACTGCCTTCTCATGGAATACCAATGAGTGTGACCATTTAGTTCAAAAAAATTAATCTAATAAATCAAGGAAGTGGGTTAGAGAGGGCTGCACTAGGCGGGGAAAAGATGGTCTGATGCAGTCAACCTTTTTAAAAATTATGTTGAAACTCAAGTGTGCAGGGGGGGGAAATACTAGTAAGGACCCAGAAGGGTGAAATAGGAGCCTTTACAATAAATACAGTCTGCTGTAGCTAAATCGCCAATGCTGGGCAATCAGGTAGTCTCTAAACCCAGTAAAGTTAGTTAAAGTTAGATAATTATTGTGACCCTAAAGGTTGAGAATTGCTGGGGGACTTGAGGAAGTTGCGGGAGGAACCCATTGTGTTTATTTATTTTTAGTTGGTTTACAGAATAGGCCGCTCTGATCAGCGTTCCCTAGGAATGGCGTGAATATCAGGAGAATGGCACTGGGGTTATTTGTGGCGATTGTTATTTGAGCAGTCGATTGCTGCAGATCCATACTTTAGATGTTTTTTCCGAGAGGCTTGTACTAGATGTTGTTGATAAACTGATCTTTGTCACTTGTTGTTTGTATCGTATGATTGTAACTATGATTGATTTATCTATGACCTGTCACTTTGTTGTTTGCATGTACACCGAGAGCTTATGCTCTGGAGACAAATTCCTTGTGTGTCCAATCACACTTGGCCAATAAAGAATTCTATTCTATTCTGTTCTGTTCTGTTCTGTTCTATATTCTATTCTATTCTATTCTGTTCTGTTCTGTTCTGTTCTGTTCTGTTCTGTTCTATTCTATTTTAATTCTAATTCTAATTCTATACTATCTTTATTCTATTCTATTCTATTCCTATTCGATTCGATTCGATTCCTTATTCGATTCCTTATTCTATTCCATTCAATTCCATTCCACTCTATATATTCTATTCTCTTTTCTCTTTTCTTTTCTATTCTATTCTATTCTACTCTCTATTCTATTCTCTATTCTATTCCCCTTTCTCTTTTCTATTCTATTCTGTATTCTACTCTCTTCTCCACTCTACTCTCTATTCTATTCACTTCTCTTCATCTTAAGTGCTTGCTCTCATATTGTTTTTTTAGGAAACTTTGTTTCCCTTACTTTTGAAAGCTTACTATTTCCCCTGGTTTGGCACTCCTCTCATACCTAAATAAATAAAATGTTGCTTTTAAAAAGAAACAGATATGTTTGGTTTCGCAATTCTCTTGAAGGCATCTTTTCAAATTATCCAACCCAATTCTTGTGCTTAGGGGAATAAAAGGAGATCACTCTGCTGCCCGCTTAAATATTTTCATTTCCCCCCCTCTTCTTTCAAATGGTTATTTTGCTTATCCCTGAGCTCCCTTGAAGCCTTGAGGACTTGTCTCTTGAATGGTCAAATTATTATTATTTTCTTGCGACTACGAAGTCCGGGACTGCTACTTGGAACCACAGCCCCAGCCTGAAAAAAAGAAACTGGATCCAAATCACACTGGCAAAGATTTCTAGTCCTCAAACACAGGCTGGGAGTTCAGAGACAATTCTGCCCTGAAAAATGGGAGAGGGTTGGGCTACATGACCTCTGTGTGTCCTTCCAAGGTTAGGATTTTTTTTTTTACATGGAATATAATTGGGGTTTAAATTCTTGGGCTGTTGTGGTTCACCGGCAGACGGCAGCGGAATCAGACAGTAGGGAAGAAAGGGGACCAGTCTGGGGAGGACTTGGATGAGGGTCCTTGCGTCCGATGTAGAGATGGGGCCAAGACCATCTGGAAGTGGGGTGCTGACTCCGGAGCCTCCGGAGTCTGTCAGCAGCGAGGCTGAGGAACAAGGGGAGCCTGTTCCCAGTGCGTGTATGCACAGAGCTGCTAGAAGGCAAGAGCAGCTGAGACAAAAGGGGCAATTCGGGAGTAAGGCTGGGAGGTGATTGCCTCTCCCATAAGGAACAGGCAAAGGTGAAGAAACCTTTGCAGGAAGCAAAGTCGTTCGTTTGGTTCAGATTCATTCTTGAAGCTCTT
This sequence comes from Notechis scutatus, assembly GCF_049901735.1. NCBI lineage: Eukaryota > Metazoa > Chordata > Lepidosauria > Squamata > Elapidae > Notechis > Notechis scutatus. The sequence goes on from NC_142022.1 coordinate 7,084,979, forward strand.
TGGAGTTTGATTGGTTGTTTTTTTTCCTAGTTCATTTGATACTTCTGTTATTGGCAGCCCTTCACAGAAAAGAAAAGTGAGTGCTTATCTTGAGGGACTGTTTGAGCTTCATTACCGGCTGGGAATGAAAATAATTCCCAGTGTGTTGCAATAAAACAAGACTTGTTTTTAAAATAAGCGCGTGTGTGTAATTACGGTCTCGGAAGCCTTGGTCGGAACATGGGCTGGGATAAAAAGTCTGGATTTTGGATTCTTTTATGAGCGGGATAACACATGCGTGTCTTGTCTCCCTTTCCCCGGTAGCAAATTTAACTGGGCACGATGAAGAGAAAGTGGGGATGGAAAATTTCGAACTGCTAAAAGTCCTGGGGACGGGAGGTAAGTGCAAACCATGTTTACAAGGTTTTTTTTTTTTTTTTTTAGCAAGCATTTCTTTCTCTCTCTGCCTGCCTCATTGATAGAGACAGCATTTTTTATACCAAAGGGAGAAGAAGAAAAAAAAAACCCATTAAGAACCTCAAAATTGCAGCTATTTTTCACTCTGATTCAGGGGGAGGGATTGAAAAGCGGAGCTCGAAGGGAAATGAAATACACTCCATCCTTGAATTATGACTGCCCGTTGAACCCCAAATTTCCGTCGCTCAGCGAGACGCTTTGTTAAAAAGGGAAGTTTTCCCCTTTGATGAGCTTTCTTGCCACTGTGGTGAAGCTGAATTTCATTTCAATTTCATTGTACGCATGCTGTGCATTGACAATAAACATTTGATTTGAGTATTTAGTAACACGGTCGTTAAGTGAATCCGGCTTCCCGGTTGACTTTGCTTGCAAGAAGCTTCCAAAAGGACTGTCAGGATTCCGGCAGTTACCCCTCAATTAAATCATGAATCTCGAGCCAAACTTCCAAAACTTCAAAAGGATTTATTAGAAGTAACTATGCCGGCAGTGCCTGGGTGTAGCCGACTCTGAGACACATCGTTCATTGCACCCTTGACCCTGGTTTCCCCTCCACCCCCTGGGTGTATCATAATTCATATTCTCCAATGGGGCGCATCCATAGCCCAGAGTCAACAATCAAGCTCTCCAGTTAGATATTTGCAAGGCAGAAACTTCAGTCACCTAGTTACTATCTTTGAAAAACTTTTTATGGAATGCGCTTTCGATTTCCAAGCTGCTGCACTGCTCTTTCAAACCCCTTTCCCCCCCTCCCTTTCTTTTGGCAACTCTAAAAAAGACCATAGAAATATTGTATGAGTCGACAAGGAGACACCCCCACTAACACTGTGACCGTCATAAATAGGAGCCAGGTGACAAGCATCCTAATTTTGATCCCGTGACCACGGGGATGGCGCAACAGCCATTGGTATGAACAACGGTCCTAAGTCGCTAGGTTTCGGTGCCGTCGTAACTTCGGTCACTAAACGAATGGTTGGAAAGCGAGGACCGCTAAGCCCAGCCCCCTTTATTGCTCTTCCTTCTGCCCTCCAGCCTACGGGAAGGTGTTCCTGGTCCGTAAACTAACCGGCCACGACACCAACAAGCTGTACGCCATGAAAGTGCTCCGCAAAGCGGCCATCGTCGCCAAAGCCAAGACAACCGAGCACACGCGCACCGAACGGACTGTCCTGGAGCACGTCCGCCAGTCGCCTTTCCTCGTGACGCTGCATTACGCCTTCCAGACGGATTCAAAGCTCCATCTGATTCTCGGTAGGTGGGGAGAACCGGGGCTGGAGGAGAAATGGGAGGATGGGATTGGGAAGCGGGGGAGGGGGGGGGGAGGACATTGGCCAGCGCTAAGGGTTCGATCCGAGCCTCTCCCGCTGCTTCCTGCCCAGATTACGTGAGCGGAGGGGAGCTGTTCACTCACTTGTACCAACGGGACCATTTCTCGGAGGATGAAGTACGGTTTTACAGCGGGGAGATCATTTTGGCACTCGAGCACCTTCACAAGGTGAGAACTCTTTCATTTATTGGTTTCTTAAATCGTCTAGGCTGCCTGTCTCCGCTGAAGTAAAGGATAGGATAGGAATAGGATAGAATATAAAATGTAGAATAGAATAGGAATAGGAATAGGAATAGAATAGGAATAGAATAGGAATAGAGTAGAGTGTAGAGTAGAGTAGAGTAGAGTAGAGTAGAATAGAATAGAATAGAATAGAATAGAATAGAATAGAATAGAATAGAATAGAATAGAATAGTAGAATAGAATAGAATAGAATAGAATAGAATAGAATAGAATAGAATAGTAGAATAGGAGTACAGTAGAGTGTAAAGTAGAGTAGAATAGAATAGGAGTAGAATAGAGTAGAGTGTAGAGTAGAGTAGAGTAGAATAGGAGTAGAGTAAGTAGAGTGTAGAGTAGAGTAGTGTAAAGTAGAATAGAATAGAATAGAATAGAATAGAATAGAATAGAATAGAAGTAGAATAGGAGTAGAGTGTAGAGTAGAGTAGAACAGGAGTAAAGTAGAGTGTAGAGTAGTGTAAAGTAGAATAGAATAGAATAGGAGTGGAGTATAGAGTAGAGTAGAATAGAATAGAACAGAGAAGAGGAGGAAGGAGAATGGAATGGAATGGAATAGAATAGAACAGAACATGGAATAGAATAGAGCACAAAATGTAGAATAGAATAGAATATAGAATAGAATAGAATAATAGAATAGAACAGAATATGGAATATAGAATAAAATGTAGAAGAGAATATAGAATGTAGAATAATAGAATAGAGTATAGAATGTAGAATGGAATAGATTCCTTTAACTTGAACTTGATTCCTCTAAGCCAGCATTGATAGGGAATGTTGGCTTGGATAAGTTTCACATGCCAAAGTTCCTGCTGCAAGATGCAGCCGTTAAAATCTTATTGCAAGTAGTCCTTGAGTTACGACCGTACGTTTCTTGGCTGTTTGAAGTGATGACAGCACTGGGGGTGGGGTGGGGTGGGGTAAAAGAGGCTTATGGCCGGTCCTCCAATTTATGACCCTCCAATTTATGACACCTCCCCCTACGGTGCTGTGATTTGAGCGCTTGGCAAAAGTGGTACAATGATAACAGTGGCCTTGGGTCACCCTGATCACCATTTCTGACCTTTGAAGCCAGCTTCCGAGAACCAAACGGGGGGTAGCCGGCAGGGAATGTTGCAGAGTCAGGGTCATATGATGTCTCACTTAAGGACCATGGGTGATTCATCTAACAACCCCATTATAAACTGCGCTGCTTCATGAATTCACCGTCAGATGATTGTGGTTTTGTCGGCACAAGGGGCCAAGGGGTTGTCTTTCTCGTTCCTCAGCTTGGCATCATTTATCGGGACGTGAAGCTGGAGAACATCTTGCTCGACAACGAGGGGCACGTGGTGCTGACCGACTTCGGCCTGAGCAAGGAATTTGTGACGGAGGATGTGAGTTTGGAAAGCTCCCATCTTCCCCTAACGGCATCGGTTGGTTGTTCTGGTTCCAGGGATCGGAGTTTAGGCCAGCGGGGGGGTCTCCAAACTTGTCCAACTTTAAGATGTGTGGACTTCAACTTCTGGGAGTTGAACTCCACTTGTCTTAAAGTTGGCCAAGTTTGGGGACCCCCGAATTAGACGGAACTGAGTAGTAATGGGCAGGGGGTTGGGAATGGAGTCTTTGTAGGGGGAGACCAGCATTGCTTGGAGAACCAGCTCCAGAGGACTAGCGGCCAGTTTTTGCCAGAAATTTAGAGGAGGCTGTGGACTTCAATTCCCAGAATCCCCCATGGCTGGCTAAGGAATTCTGGGAGTTGAAGTCTCCAAGTTGCCAAATTTGGAGAGCCCCTGACTAGATCAGTTCTGATCTGGTTGCTGGTTTCTTCTCTTCTTCAGTCTTCCAGAAAATGTGACTCTTTACTGATTGTCATCGAAACTCATTTTTCCTTCCTTCCTTCCTTCCTTCCTTCCTTCCTTCCTTCCTTCCTTCCTTCCTTCTTTCCTTCCTTCCTTCCTTCCTTCCTTCTTTCCTTCCTTCCTCCCTTTCTTTCTCTCCCCTTCCTTTTTTTCTTTCTTTGTTTCTATTCCTTCCTTCCTTCCTTTTTCTTTTCTTTCTTCTTCCTTCCTTCCTTCCTTTTTTTAAAATTTTTTTCCCTTCCTCTTTTTTCTTTGTCTCTCCTTCCTTCCTCTTCTTTCTTTCTTTTCCTTTCTTTTCCTTTCTTTTTTCCCTTCTTTCCTTTCTTTACATTTCTTTTCTTTCTTCATCCTCTTCTTTCTTTCTTTCTTTCTTTCTTTCTTTCTTTCTTTCTTTCTTTTCTTTCTTTTTCTTTCTTTCTCCTTTCTTTTCTTTTTTCCCTTTCTTTTTCTTTCTTCTCCCTTCCTCTTTCTTTCTCTTTCTTTTTTTCCTCCCTCCCTCCCTCCTCCCTCCCTCCCTTTCTTTCTTTCTTTCTTTCTTTCTTTCTTTCTTTCTTTCTTTCTTTCTTTCTTTCTTTCTTTCTTTCTTTCTTCTTTCTTTCTTTCTTTCTTTCTTTCTTTCTTCTTTCTTTCTTTCTTTCTTTCTTTCTTTCTTTCTTTCTTTCTTTCTTTCTTTCTTTCTTTCTTTCTTTCTTTCCTTCCTCTCTCTCTCTCTCTTCTTTCTTTCTTTCTTCTCTCTCTCTCTCTCTCTCTTTCCTTTCCTTTTCCTTTCCCCTTGCCACAGAAAGAACGGACCTTCTCATTTTGCGGCACCATCGAATACATGGCCCCCGAGATTGTACGCAGCAAAAGTGGACACGGCAAGGTGAGAAACTTGGCATAAAATTCTCCGCCGGAATGGCCACAGCCCGGAAAGCAGGTTTCTCAAGTATCAGAGGGGAAAAAAGGAGGCAGCATTAATGGTCTGTGCAGAAGCTTTCAATAAAGTCACGGTGGAAAAGCTTTTTCCAGTAGAGGGGAAGGCATACCTTAGGGGGAGCAAGTGGAAGGAAGCAGAATACGCTAATCTTCGACATACGACCAAAATTGGGACCAGCATTTTACATGGCTAAGTCTGGGAAGTGAATCGTCCCCATTTTACGGCCCTGCTTTTGCCAGTTGTTAAATGCATCACACGGTTTGTCAGCTCATAAAGTATTTATATGCTCTTGTTAGAGTTGCCAACAGAAAGGGAGGAGGGGGGAGCAGTGTGACAGCTTGCAAACTGAAAGTGCATTCCGTAAATGTTTTCAAAGATAGTAAACTAGGTGACCGAAGTTTCTGCCACGCAAGATTCTAACTGGAGAACATGATTGATGACTCTGGGCTATGGTTGTGTCCCATTGGAGAATATGAATTATATTAGGAGGTGGGGGAAAACCTGGGTCAAGGGCGACAGTGCATTAAGTGTCTCAGAGTCGGCTACACCCAGGCAGTGCCAGCATGTTTACTCCTAAAAAATCTTCTTTTTAAGTTTTGGACGTTTGGCTCAAGACTCATGATTTCAATGGGGGGTAACACCGGAATCCTGACACAGTTGTTAAGTGAATCATTCAGTTGTTAAGTGAATCCAGATTCCCCACCCCGTTAATTTTGATTGTTGGAAGCCAGCAGAAAAGGTCGCCAATGGGGGAAATCACACGATCCCAGGACACGGCAACCATCCTAAATGCAGGCTGGTTGCCTGAATTTTCATCATGTGACCATCAGGATGACGTGTCAGTCGTAAGCGTGAGGACCGCTTGTCTGTCCCCTTTTTTTTCCAATGCTGTTGGAACTTCAAGCAGTCGCTAAACGGACATTCGTAAGTCGAGGACCCCCTGTATTGTACCAGTCTTGAGTTGCCTTCTTCTCCCCCCCCCCTTGCAGTCTGTGGACTGGTGGAGTTTGGGAATCTTGGTTTTTGAGCTCCTGACCGGCGCGTCTCCTTTCACGCTCGAAGGGGAGAAGAATTCGCAGGCGGAGGTCTCCAGGTGAGGTGGGGGGGAACTGGAAGATTTGGGGGAGACAGGGAGGGGGCAGGTAGCCAAGGGAAGGAGGGGCAAAACCAAACCAGATACAGGAGTGATGGAAGGAGGGGGGGGGAGAGAGAGAGAGCGTGAAGTCGACAGACGTAGTTTGATTCCCAGGGAGAAAAATATTCCAAGCAAAAGCCATGAAAAAAAAATTAAAAAGTGATATTTCAATGACTCCTTGCTAGCTACCAACACCATATTCAGCCCAGGCACAGAGGCCTGGCTAGGAGGGGACATTTTTATACACCTAAAAGGGATTTTTCCCTGCTGTTTCCGACTTCTTGAGCCTTGTGGCACAGTGATTAGAGAGCGGTACTGCGGGCTACTTCTGCTGACTGCCGGCTGACTGCAATTTGGCAGTTTGAGTCTCACCAGGCTCAAGGTGGACTCAGCCTCCCGTCCTTCCGAGGTCAGTTAAGTGAGGGCCCAAAATTGTTGGGGGCAAGAGGCTGACTCTGTAAATCGCTTAGAGAGGGCTGTGAAGCACAGGGGAAGTGATATATAAGTCTAAGTGCTATTGCTATTTTCCTTCCTTCCTTCCTTCCTTCCTTCCTTCCTTCCTCCCTCCCTTCCCTTCCCTTCCCTCACAGGAGTTAAAATACACTATTGCAGGCTAACTCTGCCCACAGCCAGGAAGGTTGATCCTGACCGGCTTAATGTTGACTCAGCCATCCGTCCTTCCAAAGTCATTAAAACGAGGACTCATTTGACTCTGTAAACTGCTTAGAGGGGCCTGTAAAGCGCTGGGAAGTGGTATCTAAGGGCTGTTGCTGTTGCTATTCTAGACGGATCCTGAAGTGCAGCCCACCCTTCCCGTCACTCATCGGCCACGAGGCCCGCGACCTGCTGCAGAAGCTCCTGTGCAAAGACCCCAAGAAACGCCTGGGCTCCGGCCCGACGGGGGCCCAGGAGATTAAAGAGCACCCCTTCTTCAGGGTAAGGTTGGCGAGTCCTACGCCTGCCTTTGAGGCGCTGAGCAGGGTTGATATCTGATCAGCCTTTCCCAGAAAATTGTGCACGCAAAGGATTGGGAGAAGTGATTGTCACCGCACAACGCCTGGTTTTATTGTGTTTTGTTGGGGTTTTATTTTTATTTAGAGCAGGGATCTCTAACCTCAGGGACTTTGAAGGTGTGTGGACTTCAACTCCCAGAATCCTCTAGTCAAGAGTTTTGGGAGTCAAAGTTCACTCATCTTCAAGCATGTTAGCTGGGGAATCCTGGGAGTTGAAGTCCGCCCCTCATAAAGCATGTTGGCTGGGGAATCCTGGGAGTCGAAGTCCACTCATCGTGAAATTGCTGAGGTTGGGAAACAACTGAGCTGGTTTATCTTTGCACCCTAGTTATATATCTTCTCCCCAATATTTCCTCCCCCCCCTCCAGGTTCTGGACTGGGTTGAACTAGCCGCGCGCCGGGTCAGGCCGCCGTTTAAACCCCTCATCCGCCACGAGTTGGACGTGCGAAACTTTGCCGAAGAATTCACCAGCTTGGATCCCATCTACTCTCCAGCTGGGACCCCTCCCAGCCTAGACCGTGTCTTCCAGGTGCGTCTCCCCCAAATGCCATATTTCCTTAGGTATTGAAGATGGCTGACCTCATTTTATGATGGTATTCTTTAAAAAAAAAAAACACCAGCACTTAGTAAGGCAAAACTTAACAAAACTACAGCAAAACTTGACAAAACTACCAAATAATGGGTTTGTTTAACCACTGCAGCATTCACCATTACGACTACTGGGTTCATTTAACAGCCAACGCAAAAAGCATCATAAAATTGGGTGTCATTAAAACTGTAATAGGCAGGCAGTCGTAATTCGAGGACCCTATCATTGGATAGGGTTCATTGCAAGCGTTTGTGAAAAGGTTTTAATATTTGCAGCAATCTGTTGCTAGTCTGTTAATCCCGTCAATTATGTTCTATCGGTAATAATATTCGTGGCAAAATAAACTTTTAAGGGTAGGGAAAATGACAGGCTAATATTCTCAGACCTCAAGTCCCAGAGCAGGCACCTTGGGAGGTGTAAGTTCAAGGCAGTAACGTTAAAATGAAGCGGCCAAAATTGTCATTTCGCTGCTTTGGATTGCTCTACGTATTCAAACTTGCTGGACAAGGGGGCAGCAAAGAACTTGAACATGGGAGGATTCAATGAACATAAGCCGCAGGGAGAAAGGAAGTGATCGGAGGGCTTTCGAAAAGATCTTTCCGAGAGGTTAAAAAAAAAGGCCAGAAAAATTGTGGTTTTCGCTTTGAAACCAAATGGGGCCGTTTTTTTTTCTCTTTCACGATCTAAATCATTTCAGGAAGTGCCCTGCGCAAACTTACTCATCTGTGAAGACGGTAGAACAGAATAAAAATAGGGTGTTTTTTTTTTCCATCTTGGAGGACTAGATTTTTTTGGGAGGGTTTGGCAAGTTTCAAAATGTTCCTTCAAAACTTCCTCCTTTTCCTTAGCAACCGGCCAGCAAAAGGTGTGTAGATCTCTTGCGGGCTGGGCTGAAATTTCAGGGGTCTTTTAGGCGAAATGACACCCCAAGTACTGGGGTGCTCTTAATAGTTCAAAAAGAGATGCTTGACTGCTCGCCTCCTGTGTGAGAATGCCAAGAGGAGCAATCCTCGACTTAACAACCATTTATTTAGCAACCGTTCAAAGTTACAAACAGGCCCTCAAAAAAAGTGACTTATAAACTGACGCCCATTGAAGCATCCTCGGGTCATGTGATCAAAATTCGGGCGCTCGATTCACCCCACAAATTTTGATTCCCCCAACGAAAGGCGAGTGGGGTCGGAAAAATATATAATGGTGGTGGGTAAAGAGATGGAAGATTCATGCCTGGATGTCAACTTTGTGCTTGCTGATCTTGTGCAAATCAGAATACAGAATAACAGAGTTGGAAGGGACCTTGGAGGTCTTCTAGTCCAACCCCCGGCTTAGGGAGGAAGTTCCTCCTGAGTTCCAGGTTGCTTCTCCCCTTGATTAATTTCCCTCCGTTGTTTCTTGTCCTGCCTTCTGGTGCTTTGGACTCCAGAATAGGTTGACCCCCCTCCTCTTCTTTGGGGCAGCCCCTCAGATATTGGAAGACAGCTGTGATGACCCAGAGTGTAACACAAACATAACAAAATCCAAAACGTAAATAAATGTCCTTTAATGCCTCCAACTTGGCCCCGCTGTTTAATAATTCTCAGTTGGAGATAAAACGTACTCAAAAATAGCCTTCAAAGGAAAGCAATACAGTCCGAACTTAATGAGCAGATAAAGGTGAAAGAAAAAACCCAAACAAACTACAATGAAGGAATTTCCACAACGATCAGGATAAGTAATTATCAACTTCAAGGCACAGTCTGTTGGAAGGACGCCAACCAAGATAACTTCAGCCCAAGATAAAACACACTTTGCTTCTGGAAACCCTGTGTTTTAACCGTCTCCCTTATATACTATTCTCCCCAGCTGCAACCATTGAGGGAGATCATGGCCGCTTCCTCTCTCGTAAGCCAAGTTGTTTCCTTCTCCATTCCTCCCTGCGTGCCCTAGGATGCAGAGGGGATGGGCCTCTGACTGCCCAGCCGGCCTTTGCCCTTCCCCAGCCTCCTCCACAACCTCTGGAGCCACACCTCCACTCCCTGTCTGCTGTTCCTCCTCTCCCTTAGAGTCCAACTCTACCAAGGGCATGACAACAGCTCTCATATCACCCAATTCTTCCCTTCCTTAGGCTAGACGTGTTGAATTCCCACATTTCTCTCTGAGGCTGAGTAATTGCAATGCTCTTCCTGCTTTTTCTTTCCAAAAGGGATATTCCTTCATCGCCCCGTCAATCCTCTTCAACCGTAATGCTGTGACTGCTGACGTACTTGAGGCAGCGTACGACGGAGAGCGTCCCGGAAGATCTGCGGTGGCCCGCAGTGCCATGATGAAGGTAAGGGGGAACTGTCCTCGGAAGGAGAAGCAGGAAGTCTGTAGGAGAGTGATGTCAACTCATAAAACATTCCTAGGCCTGTTTTAGTAGTTGCCATTAAAAAAAGGGTGGTGGGGGGAAGGAAGGAAATCTGGAAGAGCAGGGCAGCAGTTTGGAAGCAAAAGCACATTCCAACTCTTCTCTTTAAAAGATTGTAACTAAAATACCAGAGTTTTTGCCCGCGAATATATTTAATTGGAGAACGTGAATGATGACACCCAGCCCATGAAGGTGCTCAATTGGAGAACCTGGTTTATGAGACCCTCAGGGGGGAGGGTGGGGAAACATGGTCACAGGGGACTGGAAATGACGTATGCCAGAGTTGGCTTCATACAGGGAAGTGCCAGCATGTCGCCTCTAATGAATCCTTTGCAGTTTTTTTGAAGTTTGGCTCGAGAATCATGATTTAATTAGGGCAATTGCTGGAATCCTGCCTGACAAGTGGGGCAAATTTTGCGGATGGTGGAATCGCTCAATGTATAGATAGATAGAATTCTTTATTGGCCAAGTGTGATTGGACACACAAGGAATTTGTCTTGGTGCAAATGCTGAACGATGAAATATGACAGTGAAATTCCTGGCTTACAAACCCAGAGGGGCTGGGTTCACACAACTCGCTTCGAACACTGCAATGTCTGAAATTTCCCGGGTCTTATTGAAGTACAGGTAGTCCTCGAGTTATGACCACAGTTGAGCCCCAAATTTTTGTGGTGCTAAGTGAAACGTCGGCTAAGTGAATTTTGCCTCATTTTACGAGCTTTCGTGCCACCGTTGTTAAGTGAATCACCACAGTTGTTAATAGGGTGGTTGTTAAGGGAATCTGACACCCCCATTCGACTTTATAACCTGCTTAATGACTGCCAGGGCTTGTGACTGTAACTTTGGAGTGAATTATGGTCGTAAGTCAAGGACGACCTGTAGAAAATCACCAGGTTCCTGCCAGGAAGTTGAAAGTCAAAAGTTTTCATGATAGGCCAGGTGTTAATTGGACCCGCAGAGTTTGTATGCATTTGAGGTCATTTAGAAGCCAAATTAAGTGATTCTACTTGCAATGTGAAGAGCAAGGATCACCATTCTCACTTACTAACTCCCTCCTTCTCTCTCTCAGGATTCTTCATTCTTCCAAAAATACGAGATGGACTTGGTGGAGCCTCCCCTAGGTGAGGGAAGCTTCTCTGTCTGCCGCCGTTGCCGACATCGACAAAACGGGACGGAATTTGCGGTCAAAATCATCAGCAAAAGGTAGATAACAAATAATATAAAATAATTTTTTATTTTATTTCTTTTCTCCAAAGGGCGTTTTGCCCCTTAGCTAGCCTCATCCATCCAGAAAGTTCTGTTTTATTTTATATTTTATTATTATTTTATAATTTATTTTATATTATCTTTATTTTGTATTTCATATTTTATCTTTATTTCATATTTTATCTTTATTTCATATTTTATTTTATAGATTTTTATTGTATTTATTATTTATTTTATTTTAATTTAATTTTGGTTCTTTTTATGCTGAGTCGATTTCGGATTTCTGACCCAGAAACTTCCTGCTTGGATGCAGCAGGCAAAATGCCCCAGGGAAGCTGTGAGCAGGGGCATTTATACACATGGCCTCAGCCAATCAGGAGGGACCGATGGAAGCAGCCAATCGGAAACGTCTTCTAACGCTCCGCCTTTTAAAGGGACAAAGGCCCTAAGTTTTGCTTATTCAAGCCTGCAACAGCTGAAATTTGTCTATACTGCTAAGGGCTCAGTCAAATCTTGAGCCAGATTTAAGTGGGTGGCCTGGGTTTATTAATATCATCTAGCAAGGGAAAAAATCCATTTTCAGTCCTGTTGCTTCAATGAGAACACGACGCGTGGCGTGGGAAGACCGAGAAAACTTTTTCGCTCCTGATCGGGCTCGTGTTCGAATCCCTGAAATTAAGATATCCCCCTTTGGGTAGGGAGGTCAGGTCAGAGGTGCTGCTAAGCTAGCTGAAGAGGCTGTTGCTAAATTAAAACTGGCGCTACGCCGAAAACAGAGGCTGATGGATTGCAAAGGCAATGAAATGTGCAGGGAAAGGGACTTTATAGTTGTGGAATGGGCTGTGATGGGACGGTGGCATCTTTCTCCTCCTTTCCCCCCGGTTCAGGATGGAAGTCAACACCCAGCGAGAGGTGGCGGCTTTGCAGATCTGCGAAACTCACCCGAACATCGTCAAGCTTCACGACGTTCACCACGACCAGGTGAGGGTCCTCATTCTTGGGGGAGGCAGCCTCCCGAGAAACCCAACCTGGTTAAGGCTTCATCCACTTGAAACGTTCCAGAGGCTGGACTGCCATTTGTCAGAAATGGTGTAGGGCAGTGGTTGCCAACCAGGGGGCCGAGGACCCCTGGTGGTCCACGAGAAAATGTTGGTGGCCCGCAGAGAAATGTTACCCCCAAAGCACCCATCAAAGCAATTAATCCAGGCTACGTGAGAAAACAAGGCTTGCGTCGCTTGCATTGCGAACAACATGAGGTAGCGAGGGGAGGAGGGAAAGGGCAGAAGGGGGAACTTGCCCCACTCATCCCACATGCCTGGCCTGGCCATGGGCTGCTCCTTTCCACTTCTTTCTTCTTCTGCTTTTGGCTGCACGCAAGGAAAGCAGCAAAAGTCTGTCTTTCTCTCCCCAAACTCCGCCAGAAATGAGTCTTTGGGACCCTGCAAGGCCTCCTGCTCCAAGAAGCTTCGCCAACACGACGAGTCTCACGAAGACTCATTTCTGACGGAGTTTGAGGGAGAGAAAGAAAGATTTCTGCTGCATCTGCTGCTTTCCTTGCATGAAGCCAAAAGTCTCTCTCTCTCTCTCTCTCTCTCCCTCCCTCCCTGAGAACGCAGCTGGAGATGGTATCCTGCGATCCCAAATAATGATCGATCAGTAGGAAAACGGGGTGGGGAATTTTCCTGCAAACTTTTTTTGGGGGGATTTTCCCAGGATCTCTGGTCTGCAGGATTTAAAATTATGAGTTTGGTGGTCCCTGGGATCCAAAATTTTGGCGACTAACAGAGTGAGCCACAAGGCAGCCGACACTTGACAAAGATTGCAGGTCGAGTACTAAACCAACGATGAGGAACGGGACAGAATTATCCATGTCTTCAATGTGCCGAGCAGCCATTTTGATAAGTTTCAAAGCCGTTTTGAGTCCCGAGGCGCCGCTGTATGTCCCTTCTTTGTCCTTCTTTGTCCGTAGTATCACACGTACCTGGTGATGGAATTGCTGAAGGGCGGGGAGCTCCTGGACCGCATCAAGAAGAAGCAGCACTTCAGCGAGTCGGAAGCCAGCCAGATCATGCGCAGCTTGGTCTCCGCCGTCAGTTTTATGCACGACTCGGGCGTGGTGCATCGGGACCTCAAGCCCGAGGTACGCTAGGAAAAGGGGAGGCTGGGTTCCCAGGGAAGCCACTTGGTGAAGGAGCCCCAAATTGCATTTATAGAAGTTTTCTGTTTTCAACCTGACCCACTTTTTTTCCCCTTTTTTCTATTTGCTTGAAAGTCGAATTGCAAGATAGCAATAGCACTTTAGGCTCTTCACTGTGCTTCACAGCCCTAAGTGGTTTAGAGAGTCAGCCTCTTGGCTCGAACAATCTGGGCCCTCATTTTAATGACCTTGGAAGGACAGAAGGCTGAGTCAATCTTGAGCCTGTCAGGACTGAACCCCTGGTTATGGGCAGAGTTAGGCCGCAATGCTGCATTCTAATCACTGGGAAAGAAGGAAGGAAGGAAGGAAGGAAGGAAGGAAGGAAGGAAGGAAGGAAGGAAAACAGAAAGAGCACTTAGACTTATATACTGCTTTATAGTGCTTTATAGCCCTCTCTAAGCGGTTTATAGAGTTAGCAGTTGCCCCCCAACAATTTTGGGTCCTCATTTTACTGACCTCAGAAGGACGGAAGGCTGAGTCAACCTGGAGCCTGGTGAGATTTGAACTGCCAAATTGCAGGCAGCCGGCAGGCAGCAGAAGCAGCCTGCAGTACTGCACTCTAACCACTGCACCACCGATGTCTTATTTTCTTGTGCTTTTTTGGATAAAATGTCTATCGCTGGTTTCAGGATCAGGAATGGTGAAATACGATCTGAAGTGCAGTGAATGAATGTTTGATAAAAGTTGCGAGAAGGCCAATATATTGAAAATGAGCTGTTATTATTTTGAAATGTATAATTGTAGTTTTGTTTAAAAAAAAAAGTTTAAAACTTTCCATAGCAAGTCAATCATATCAAGCAATATTTGGAAGCCAACTTTATAGAGTTACGAGCGTATCCTGAGAAGACTGCAAACTAGGCCTGGATCAATTAACCATGTTGCAGCAAACCATGTTTAAACCCATAGGGCAAGCCACAAAAATTCTCTAATTTAGCGCTCAAGGATTATCAATACAAGGATTTACGACTGCAATGGAGCTTATGTCGCTAAGGGAGAAATTTCTTAAGCGAGTTTTGTCCCCTTTTTACGACTTCCCTTGCCCCGTGTGTTTCGCAAATCACCGCAGTCGTTAAGGTAGTCACACGGTTGTTAAGTGAATCCGGCTTCTCCCGCTGACTTTGCTTGTCGGAAGGCCGCAAAAAGGGACCGCGTGACCCCAGGGTTACGACTGTTGTAAACGCGAATCAGTTGCCGAGCGTCTGAATATAAATCACGTGACCGAAGAGATGCTGCCAACGGTCGTTAAGTGTGAAAAACAGCCATAGGTCCCTTTTTTTTCAGCGCTGTCGCAACTTCGGTCGCTCAGTGAACTGTCGTAAGTTCGAGGACTACCCTTGTCATGCTTTGTGACTTTGCTCCTAGAATATTCTCTACGCAGACGAGTCGGAGGGCGCTCCCGTGAAGGTGATCGACTTCGGCTTTGCCCGCCTCTGCCCTCAGAATTCGCAGCCCATGCAGACCCCCTGCTTCACCCTCCAGTACGCGGCCCCTGAACTTTTGCAGGACGGGGGTTACGACGAATTGTGCGATCTCTGGAGCCTGGGGGTGATCTTGGTAAGTTGAACCCGTCAGAAGGGACAAGGGAGAGCCGTTCATCGAAGTCGTCGAGTGAAGTTTTGTGTACGGTATATCTTAAGTTAGCAATGAGGGGCCCTTGGGTGCTCTCCAAGCTTGGCTGGTTTCTTGCAGACGTTTCGTTACCCAACTAGGTCGCGTCATCAGTGCTAGAAGGGAGTGGGGATTGAGGAGGAGGAGGAGGAGGAAAGGAGGAGGAAAAGAAGGAGGAGGAGGAGGAGGAGGAGGACAACTGTGGGGTCCTTGGTGCTCTCTGAGCTTGGTGGTTTTCTTCCAGACATTTCATTACCCAACTAGGTCACGTCATCAGTGCTAGAAGGGAGTGGAGATTGAGGAGGAGGAGGAGGAGGAGGAGGAGGACGAGGAGGAGGACGAGGAGGAGGACGACAACTGTGGGGTCCTTGGTGCTCTCTGAGCTTGGCTGTTTTTTTCTTGCAGACGTTTCATGAGCCAACTAAATTACATCATCAATGCTAGAAGGGAGTGGGGTTTACAGGGAGGAAGAGGAGGAGGACTGTCAGCTAGCACTGATGATGTTACCTAGTTGGGTCACGGAACGTCTGCAATAAAAACCCACCAAGCTCAGAAAAGCACCAAGGACCCCGCTTTTAAACCCTGAGCTACAAATATTCTCCCTTATCGATAGAAGCACGAAGCATTGATGGTGGCCTTTTTGCAATCCAAAGTATGGGCGTTCGAGACCCAACATTCCCCCAGCCAGCAGAGCCACGGCCATGTTGGCCAGGAGGTGGGGTGGGGTGGGGACTGTGGGAATTGAAGTGCAGCAGAGTTGGATGGCTCCTGGGTCACACGCAGCTTGCAATTTGCGTGTGTGTGTGTGTGTGTGTGTGTGCGCGGCATTTTGCTTGGCGGTTGTACGTGTCATTCGATCTCCTGGTTAAGATGCAGAACTGCTTGTAACTATAGATACAAATGTGTGGCTTGTAGGGGGGCGGGTGGGAAAGGGAGTAAGGACAAAGATTCCAATAATTATGCATTAAGGATCTCCAGAGAGTTAACGTTCTTTCGGCTGTTGGCAGAGCTGGAGGTGGGATGACATATCTGGTGCAAACTTGGGAGTCGGTTAGACAAAGAGCCCATTGGTTTTTTTTTAATTAATGGGAGAGAATAATTTCTAGGGTTGAATTGTGGGGTGCTTGGTGCTCTCTGAGCTTGGCTGTGTTTTTTTTTTTTTTTGCAGACGTTTCATGACCCAACTAGATAACATCATCAATGCTAGAAGGGGAAGGAGGAAGAGAAGAATTATGGGGGTCCTTGGTGCTCTCCAAGCTGGGTGGTTTTCTTGGAGATGTTTCATGGCCTGACTTGGTAACATCATCAGTGCTAGAAGGGAGAGGAAGGAGGAGGAGGAGGAGGAGGAGGAGGAGGAGGAGGAAGGAGGAAGGAGGAGGAGGAGGAAGGAAGGAAGGAGGAGGAGGAGGAAGGAGGAGGAGGAGGAGGAGGGAGGAGGCACGACTATGGGGTTCTTGGTGCTCTCTGAGCTTGGTTGTTTTTTGGCAAACATTTCATGACCCAACTAGGTAACATCATCAGTACTAGAAAAGAACATGAAGTGTCATGGGGTCCCCACTTCCTTTTAGCACTGATGATGTTTCATGGCCTGACTTGGGTAACATCATCAGTTTGCTAAAAGGACAGCCAAGCTTAGAGAGCACTAAGGAGGAGGAGGGGAGTCCTCCTCTCCCTCCTCCCCACTCCCTTCTAGCAGGATGAAGAGGAGGAGTTGGGTCATGAAATGTCTGCTCAAGAATGTTTCAGTGACCCAAACATCACTTCAGCTCAGAACACCAAGGACCCACAGCCCCATCTCCTTCTCCCTTCCTCCTCTTCTCCGCCACTTCCTTTTCTCCTAGCACGGATGATGTTACCTAGTTGGGCCATGAAACGTCTGCAAGAAAACCACCAAGCTCAGAGAGCACCAAGGACCTCACAGTCCTCTTTCTCCTCCCCCCCCATTCTCTTTCTTCTACATTTTGCAATCCTCCCTCCCTTCTAGCACTGATGACGTTCCCTAGTTGGGTCATGAGATGTCTGCAGGAAAAACGACCACGCCCAGAGAGCCCCGAGGACCTCCGAGATTTTGTAATTGTTTGGGGGCATTGAGGGTAACCAGGGATATTCAGGACAGTCAAAGCTCCCTATTTAATCTTTGGGTGGGCATCTCTTTTTTTTTTTTTACCACCAACCCTTCAAAGTAGGACAGGCTGCAAGTCACATGGGGAGATGAGACGTTGCTGCTGCGTCCCCTTCGGCTCATCTCTTTTCTCCTCCTTCCAGTACACTATGCTGTCTGGCCAAGTCCCCTTCCACAGTAGCCAGGAAGGCAGCGCGGCCAGCCATGCTGCGGACATCATGCACAAAATCAAGGAAGGGCAGTTCTCCTTGGAGAGCGAAGCTTGGAAGAACGTGTCCGAAGAGGCCAAGGAGCTGGTTCGAGGTGATGGGAGAGGCACAGCCGGGCGTGGGAATGGGGGAGACTTTCCAGGGGAGAGCAACGTGTGTTTCCGTCGTGGGGGGGCGTCCTGTGTTCACACAACACGCTTAAATCGGGTCAGGTCAATCGGGCGGTTGCATTGGCCTAACGCCCTAGGCTAACCTGGGTTAAGGATTTGGTGCTTTAGCAATAGCACTTAGACTTATATGCTGCTTTCCAGACCTCAGGGGCACCGGCCGCAGCCGGCACGTCACCTTCAAAGCAAAAAGAGGAAAAAAAAAAAAAAAAAAAAAAAAAAAAAAAAAAAAAAAAAGGAGGAGGAGGAGGAGGAAGGAGGAGGAGGAGGGGAGGAGGAGGGGTATGCACTTGACTTGCCCGGCTTTAGCCTCTCAAGCAGTTAACAGAATCAGCATATTGCCCTGCAACAATCTGCGTCCTCGTTTTACCCACCTCGGAAGGACAAAAGGCCGAGTCAATCTTGAGCTGGTTAGGATTGAACTGCTGGCAGTGGGGAGCCTGCAATACTGCATTCTAACCACTGGGAAGGAGAGGAAGGGAGGGAGGAAGGAAAGGAAGGAAGGATAATAGCACTTAAGACTTATATGCCACTTCATAGTGCTTTTACAGCCCTCTCTAAGCTGTTTACAGAGTCGGCCTGTTGCCCCCAACAATCTGGGTCCACATTTTCCTGACCTTGGAAGGATGGAAGGCTGAGTCAACCTGGAGCCAGTCAGGATCGAACTGCTGGCAGCGGGCAGCCTGCAATACTGCATTCTAACCACTGGGAAGGAAAGGAAAGGAAAGAAGGAAAGGAAAGGAAAAAGGAAAGGAAAAAGGAAAGGAAAGGAAAGGAAAGGAAAGGAAAGGAAAGGAAAGGAAAGGAAAGAGGAAAGGAAAGGAAAGGAAAGGAAAGGAAAGAGGAAAGGAAAGGGAAAGAAAAAAAGGAAGAGGAAAGGAAAGGAAAGGAAAAGGAAAGGAAAGGAAAGGAAAGGGGAAGGAAAGGAAAGGAAAGGAAAGGAAAGGAAAGGAAAGGAAAGGAAAGGAAAGGAAAGAGGAAAGGAAATGAAAAAGGAAAGGAAAGGAAAGGAGAAAGAAAAGGAAAGGAAAGAGGAAAGGAAAGGAAAAGAAAGAAAAGGAAAGGAAAGGGGAAAGGAAAGGAAAGGAAGGAAAGGAAAGGAAAGGAAAGGAAAGGAAAGGAAAGGAAAGGAAAGGAAAGGAAAGGAACAACAGTACTTATAAGTGCTCTAAGCGGTTTAAAGAATCAGCCTCTTGCCCCCAACAATCTGGGTCCTCATTTTACCTACCTCCAAAGGATGGAAGGCTGAGCCAACCTTGAGCTGGTCAGGATTGAATTACTGGCTGTGGGCAGAGTTAGCCTGAAATACTGCATTCTGACTACAGGGAAGGGAAGGGAAAGGAAGGGAGAGAAGAGAAGAGAAGAGAAGAGAAGAGAAGAGAAGAGAAGAGAAGAGAAGAGAAGAGAGAAGAGAAGAGAAGAGAAGAGAAGAGAAGGAAGGAAGGAAGGAAGGAAGGAAGGAAGGAAGGAAGGAAGGAAGGGCCTGCAGCACTGTACTCTAACCACTGTGCCACCATGGCTTTAGCTTGTGCTGTGCAAACCCAGCCCTGTTTGGGCGAGCTTACGATTAAACGTGTGTTTGAGGTGTAGAAAGCAGGTTAACCGGGTTCAGGCATGTTGTGCAAAACCAAAAGCTTTTTGGGTTTGTGGAAAAACCCCTCCATTTACACGGCAGGAAGGAAATGGAGGTTTCGCCAGCTGAGCAACTTCTGTTTTGAAGAAGCAGAAGAACTTTCTTTTTTGGGGCACAAGCCGCAAAGGGGTTTCAGTTTTACTATAGAGAAATCCTCAGCTTACGGACGTTCCATGTAGTGGCCATTTGACGTTACGACGGCCCTGGGGAAAAAACACGGATAAGCGAATCCGGTTTCCCCAACTGACCCGGCTTGGCAGAAAGTCACAAAAGGGGGGAATCCTGTGTCCTTGGGACATGACAGCGGTCATAAGTGTGAGCCAAGCATCTGAATTTGGAACACCTGACCAGAGGAGGGGAAGGTCGTAAGTGTGAAAAACGACCATTGCTCATCTTTTTCAGGGCCACCGAAACATTTGAATGAATGTTTTGTAAGTCGAAGTACTAGTAGTAGTAAAATTGAAAGAAAAAACAAAAAAGGCACCATTTTGTTTGCTGAGAGGGTGGTGTGTTTTTGTGTGTGTGTGTGTTTGGTGGTTTAAATCTCATCTGCCCATTGTCGTCCAGGTCTTCTGACGGTGGATCCGGCCAAGCGGTTGAAAATGTCCAACCTACGCTACAGCGAGTGGCTCCAAGATGGCAGCGCCCTCTCGTCCACGCCGCTCATGACGCCGGACATCCTGGAGAGCTCCGGGCCCGCCGTGAGAACTGGCGTCAATGTGACGTTTATGGTGAGCGTGCCCGTTTTGAGGCTGGCGGGGGGGGGATTTTTCCGAGGGGACGGATGGGATGAAGTGTGGTTATATGGGAGAGGGGCCCTGAGAGAAGGGAAGAAGGCCCCTGAGTGCCATCTAAAAAATTATCCAGGCCCCCCTCAAAGCAATCTCGGGATTGGAAATGAGTGGGATTTCTCACCGGGGTGGGATTTAGCTGGTTCGGGCCGGTTCAGGAGAACCGGATATTAAATTGACATCTGGTTCGGCAAAACGGTAGTTGTACCGATTGGCTGGTCCTGCCTCCTCCCAGGAGTCCCCACGCAGCCTGGGCGGAGTGTCCGGGCGGAGGCTCTGGGAGGGCGAAAAATGGCCTTCCTGGAAGTTCCAGAAATCTGGAAATTGACTTCCAGAGCCCAGGGGAGGCCATTTTCCCCCTTCCCAGAGTCCTGAGGGAAGCCTCGGGACTCTGGGAAAGGTGAAAAATGGCCGTCCCGGAAGTTCTTGTAGGCCATACCTACCATGGCCACGCCGACCCAGCAACTTGGTAGAGTAGAGAACCAGTTGTTGGGAATTTTTGAATCCCACTCGTGTTTCTCACTCTTTGGAGGAGGCAAAAAAATGCAAAAAATGATCGGCCGTGTCTTAAAAACAGGCTTAGTCCCTGTTCATGTTAATTAGAACAGAATAACAAGAGTTGGAAGGGGGACCTTGGAGGTCTTCTAGTGCAACCCCCTGCTCAACCAGGAAACACTACGCCACTTCCGACAAATGCCTATCCGATCTCTTCTTAAAAACTTCCAGTGTTGGAGCATTTGCAGCTTCCGGAGGCAAGTTGTTCCACTGATTCATTGTTCTGACTCTCAGGAAATTTCACCTTAGTTCTAAATTGCTTCTCTCCTTGATTAATTAATGGTATTTAATTGATTAATTGAATTCATTGTAAAGCATTTGATTTAATGGGTTCCATTTTTGGTAGCTCTGGACTGGATGTGTAATCCTTTTTTTAACGAGTTGGAAGGACCTTCTAGTTGTGACCCAAAAGTACAGGGTAATCCTCGACTTCTGACTAACATTTCTGTTGCAAAGACAGTTGTTAAGTTAGTTTCTTCCCAATTTTATGATCTTTCTGGCCACAGTTGTTCAGGGAATCACTGTAGCTGCTAAGTCAATAACATGGTTATTAAAGTGAATTTCCAGGAAACTGCAACCATCATAAATATGAGTCAACTGCCAAGTGTTTTGACTTTTGATCATGGGGATGCTGCAGAGGTCATGTCAAAAATGGTCACAAGTCATTTTTTTTCCAGTGCTGCTGGCACTTCGAACAGTCACTAAATAAATTGTTAAGTCAAGAACTACCTGTTTGTTTTGGGGTCAATTTTGAAACCAGAGGAGACCTCGATTGTTGGCTGTGCAAATCACGGTTCTCAAAAAGTTGGGAAAACCCCATTAGGAAATAGAAGCGAATCCTTCTTTGGATTTAAAAAAGATAAACTTAACTTAACATCACATTCTCTCTCTCTCTTTCTCTCTCTCTTCTCTCTCTCCTGTCTCTCCTCTCTCTCTCTTTTCTCCTCTCCTCTCTTCTTTCTCTCCTCTCTCTTCTCTCCTCTTTCTCTCTTCTCTCTCCTCTTCTCTCTTCTCTTTCTCCTCTCCTCTCTTCTTTCTCTCTTTCCTTTCTCTCTCTTCTCTCCTCCCTCTCTCTCTCTCTCTCTTTCTCTCTCTTTCTCCTCTCTCTTTCTCTCTCCTCTTCTCTCTCCTCTCTCTCCTTTCTCTTCTCCTCTCCTCTCTTCTCTCCTCTTTTTCTCTCTCCTTCCTCCTCTCTCTCCTCTTTTCTCCTCTCTTCTTTCTCTCTCCTCTCTCTCTCCTTCTCTTTCCTTTCTCTCTCTCTCTCTCTCTCTCTCTTCTCCTCCTCTTCCTCTTCTTTCTCTCTCCTCTCTTCTCCTCTCTCTCTCTCTCTCTTTCTCTCTCTCTCTCTCCTCTCTCTCCTTTCTCTCTCTCTTTCTCTCCTTTCTCTCCTCTACTCTTTCTTCTCTCTCCTCTCTCTTCTTTCTCTCCTCTCTTCCTCTTCCTTTCTCTCTCTCTCTCTCTCTCTCTCCTCCCTCCCTCTCTCTCATCTAGGCCTTCAACAAGGGGAAGCGCGAAGGCTTTTTCCTGAAAAGCGTGGAAAACGCCCCTCTGGCCAAACGGCGTAAGCTCAAGATGTCCAGCACCGGTGCTGAAGGTCGCCGAAGCAGCAGTTCCTCCTCCTCCTCCTCTTCTTCGGGCTCCTCCTCCCGTCCCCCCCAAAGCCAAGATCCCCACCATTCGCCACGACCCCCCCTCGTAGCAGCGGGGGGTGGGGGGGGAAGAAGGGAGCCGAGCACTGAAAACGCTGGAGGGGGCAAAGGGGGTATTTATTGTCTATGTTGCTGTCTCGGGAAGCGTCGGGGAGCCCGGCTTCTGCTCCCCCCTCATTTCCAGCCCGCCATGATGTGATAGCTTCATTCAAAATGGGGTTGTGGTTTGTTTTTGTTTTTTGGGGGGGGCTTTCCGACAGAGAAATCCAGGGGTTGTTATATAGGCAGAGATTTGGGAAGGTTTGGGCCACCCCGTTTGGATGGCTGGAAAGGGGAACCCTCCACCCTCCCCCGCCCTAATTTCCAAGCCCAAACCTACATCTTGATTCCACAAGGACGCAGCCAGGGAAATGTTGCTACTTCAAGTGGGGTTTTTTTTTTTTTTAATGTTGGGGGGGCGGTGTCGTCATTTTATTTCCTAACCGATCTGCTGCATTTCTGCATGCAAGGTGGGAGTGAACTGGCTGGTCCCTTTGATTGGCCGGAGAGGGAATGAATTAAGGCCCTTGTGCGGAGAAAGGCTGCAATTTTCCAAGCTGCCAGCAGAGGGCAAGCAGTCCTCTCAGCCATTGCCCCCTGGTGGACAGCTGCGGTTTTGCAATCCAAACCTGAGATTATTTTAAGAGAGGGATTTGATTAAGGATGGGTAGCATTTAATTATTATTATTATTATTTTTGTATAAGCTGTTAATAGGAAGGGATTTGCTCCTTCTAAGGCCCAAACCGCATTCGGGAGAAGAAAAGGAGAATATTTCCTCCTGCTACACAGGTAGTCCTCGACTTACAACAGCTCATTCAGTGACCGAAGTAACAACTTGCGCCTGTTTTTCACACTTGTGACGGTTGCGGCATCCCCTTGCTCCCACGGCGACGCTTCAAGACGCTTGGCAGCTGACTCACACTTACGACGGTGGCAGTGTTTGGCGACCTTCTGATCAGTCCATGGGGGGGAAAGCCGGATTCGCTTGACAACCAGGGTTGTAACTTAACCACTGCAGGGATTCCTTCGACAGCGGTGGCAAGAAACGTTGTGAAATGGAAACATCTCGCTTAGCGACAGAAAATGTGGGGTTTAATTGCGGCCGGAAGTTGAGGACTAACTGTACTTCTTTCTTTTTTTCTTTTTGATCCCTGTACACTCCTCTGTCTGATGCAGAACTTTTTAACGGCAAGGCTTAGTGCCAAGATACGTTTGGGCTCAGACGTCACGCTAAGCCAGGGATCTTCAAACTTAGCGGCTTTAAGGACTTGTGGACTTCAACTCCCAGAATTCCCCAGCCAGCCAGGCTGGCTGGGGAATTCTGGGAGTTGAAGTCCACAAGTCCTTAAAGTCGCCAAGCTTGAGGGCCCCTGCGCTAAGCCATTCCAACTATGATTAGGGGTTAGTTTGCGCGTCACCAACCAGGTTACATGATGGGTTTGCAAAACCAACCAGGTTACATGATGGGTTGGTACAAGGCTTACATCTGGGGCTACGGCTTCTCGCTTGGGTGACTCCAGTCCTGGACTTAGCAACTGTTCTTTTAGTGACGGGAGTTACAGCGCCACTGAAAAAAGCGGCGTACGACTTAGTCCTCATGCTTATGACTGTTTTTTTTAGCAACCTCTACGATCATGGGTTCAAAATGTGGGTGCTTGGCAATGGGTGTCTATTTACGATGGGTGCAGAGACATGGGAATGCAACATGTCCATCCCAGCCGGCTTCTGACCAAGGGGTGAAAGCCAGATTCGCTTAATGACGTGGTTCATTTTATAACAGCTGCAACGAATTGCTGAAGAACCACGTCAAAAAAAAAAAGACTTGCTTCGCGGTGGAAATTCCGGCCCTAGCTGTTGATCGTTAAGTCGAGGACTACCTGTGTGTATGTATATATGTATATATACGTAAGAGAAACCAAAAAAAAACAAAACCACCCCAACCCCAGAATAAGATGCACCGATCTGTTTTTGTGTCCGGAGGAAGAAGCCAAATAGGAAATGTGTCAGAAAATGTGTATATATATTTTTCTGGGGGAAGAGTGAGAGGCTCTTCAATGGCCCACACACTCCTTTAAATCAGAGAATTATAGAATTGAATCTTGAGAGATTCTACACCTCTTGAGTTTAGGGGACAGGATGGGCTGGGGGAGATATCTTAGGACCCAGTCAGATCTATTTTTCGGGGGGTGGGGGGAGGGTGAATCCGATAAGCTCAGGCAGTTTGGGGGTAGGGGTGAAAGGGAGAGAGTATATTTTTAAGGAAGCAATTTCTGTCTGTCTGTTTAAATATATATATTGAAGGCAAGCATGGGAGTGAATGATTGTGCAGGGCAACGTCTTTCAGAGATAGAATTTATTTTTATTTTTTTGTGCGAAAGAGGACGGAAACTCACCTTTTGTCCCAGTTCAGTAGATTTTTTTAAAAAAACAAAGGACGTTGAAATATACAAGAGGAAAAAAGAACATCACATCATAAAGTAGAATTCTGTCCACTGGCTTGCTTACAGAGATTAGATTTTTATTTAAACCCTTATTTAATAGGAAGAAACACATTTTAAAAAAATATAGAACCCCACTGAATTCTACTCAGGTCCTCCTCAAAGAGATTGAATTCTTAAAGAGGTGGATTATTATCAGCATTGAAAGTTGTATTAAATACAAGAGGGGCTTTTTAAAGCTCTTCGCCAATCTTCCTACAGCAGTGTTAATTGTCATTATTTTTTTAATTCCCTATTGCTTAAGCCACTGGGGCAAAAAAGAAAGAAAGAAAAAACCCAGTCCTGTTTGAATTTTTATTCTCTGTAAATGTTATGTCTTGGTGTCCCAAAGATAAATTTATTGCACAGATTTTTGGATACTTAATATACTGTACGTTGCCTAAAACATTTTGAGGACTGTGTATTTTATGTAGAAAAAAGAAAAGGGGGCTTTTCAGGGAAGTCAGGACTGTTAAGTTGCTGAATTTCTGGTTGAGGATTTCATTAGTTTATTATTTAGAATGGGAGGCAGCATTCTTAATAATGAACTAGTCAAATCCTCAACCAGAAATATATAATTGCACAAAAAGAACATTAAGACAAGGGCCCCGAGAAAAGGGAGGAAGGAGGAGAGAGACACACACACACACTTTAAAGGGAAGTGCAATTAGCAACTTATTGTGATTTGGGGAACAAGGTAAAAAATGGAGAAAGTGTAAGCAATGCCCAGCAAGGGGAAAAAATAAGAATGGGTTCAGTGTTTTTTTGTGTGTGTTTTTCCATAGGACGCCAGTTTAATCGACATTAAATGGGATTATTATTAATACTTGAAGTATTTGGAGTTCAAAGACAGCTCTGCGATTTCGTAATTTTGAGTTGAAGACCTGGGAAAAATTTTAAGTCTGGAAAGCTTTATGAGGCTAAGAAAGGCCGATAGCTGTCGTGTTTCTCTGGGGGGGGGGTTCGTTCCCGGCGTGTTGGTTTTTTCTGAGGCCGGTGGTTCTTAAATCTTTTCTCCCCCACGGACTCCCTTTAAATAACTTTGGTGGCCACGGACTCCCACGATTGAAGATTGAACTCAGTCTTTGTGGTTGTCCAGGGTTATCTCCCTTATCAAAGGTGGAAATGGGAAAAGTGCCTCATCGATTTGTGCTGGTCTGTGAAGGAGGAGGAAGCGAGTAGGTGCTTTAAATCCCAATATTGGGCAGGGAGTAGAAGGGCGCCATTCCATTTTTCGCCCTGCACCCACAAAAAAGAATTAAAACGCTTCAATATCTGGGGAGACGGGGTGATTTAGGGAGGAATTCTTGAGCCCAGCTCCCCCTTAAGCCCTCTTTAACCAGCATCGTGTGAACCAGATACAGTGTCTTGCTCGAGAGGTTGGGAGGAAATGCAGGCAACTTAACAAGGCATTTTCTGATCCCTTATATTATATTATATATATATAAAAAAATTTTTTTTAAAGAAACAAAAAATCTCTTTTCCCCTTGGGAAGCGACGGTCTGCTAATTTCGCCCCATTTAAACCCTGTTTAAAATACAGGCAGTCCTCGACTTACCACGGTTCATATAGTGACCGTTTGAAGCTAGAACGGCCGTGAAAAAAAGTAACTGGGGAGCTTTTTTCATGCTTAACGACGGTTGCGGCATCCCTGTGATCAAAATTCAGACGCTTTGGCAACTGGCTCATTGCGACCGTTGCTGTGTTCCCAAGGTCACGCGATTCTCCCCTTTTGCGACCAGTAAAGGTCCACGGGGGAAGCCAGATTCACTTAACAACCAGGCCACTCACTTATCCACTGCGGGGATTCACTTAACGACGGTGGCAAGGAAGGTCATAAAAACGGGGGGGGGGAGCAAAAGCCGCCAGTGTCTCGCTCAGCGACCAAAATTGGGCTCGAACGTGATTGTAAGTCGAGGACTGGCTGTGGGGTTCCCCGTGGTCCTTCTCAACCGTTTGGCCAGCTGCTTCCCGCGGGGAGCTACGGCGCTCCTCCTTCCGTTGGGCAAGGGACACCCGTGCGCCCACGCGTGCATCTGTACATACGCGTGTCTGTCTGAACTGCCATAAGGCCCTCCGCTCTGCGCCAAGGCGGAGACGAGCGAGTGGAGGGCGTCCTTTTTAACATCCTTCTTCTCAGTAGCACAAGAGGCCGGGGGGAGCCGCCCGTGGGGTGAGGTGGGCGGGGGGGTTGTGGTGGCCTGGCCCAAATGCAACCAAACCCTGTGTATTTTTTTATTTGAAAATAAAAAAAAAAATCGCCTCTGAAGCCAAATGGTTCTTTCTCGGATTCTTTTCGGGGAATTTTTCTCTGCAGAAAAAAAGGTTTAGTTCCAAAGACCGAAAAGCATTGGCCAAGTTTGGCCCGATGGAGCAAATTTGGAAATATTTGGCTCTATGGTTCTCTGAGCTTGGCTGGGATTTCCCTCCCCCACCCCCGCCCCCAGGCGTTTCGTGACCCATCTAGGGAACATCATCAGGGTATGAGGGAGGGAGGTTTGCAGAGAGGGAGGAAGACTGTGGGGTACTTGGCGTTCTCTTGAGCTTGGCTGTTTCTTTTTGTTTTGCAGACATTTCATGACCCAACTAGGTAACATCATCAGGACTAGAAGGAAGGGGGGGGAATTGCTCTCATTTTATAGGAGCCGTTCCTTGGCGGTGTGCCTAAATGCACGTCTCCCAATTGTGTGCTTTTCGAAGCCTCTGACACTTGTGTGGGGCACCAACAGAAGAGAATGTATGCCCCACCCCATCCTAGCACACTGATCATGTTACCTAGCTGAGTCATGAAACGTCGGCAAGAAAACCACCAAGCTGAGCGCACCCAGGACCCCACAGTTCAACCCCGAGCTAGAAATGTTCTCTTCTATTGGTTCTACAGTGTGTGTGTGTGTGTGTGTGTATATACATGACAAATGTTATCCAAATAAACCTGACATACCAGATTGTCATTCTTTCATGGCACTGTTTATTTGGATAACATTCTCTGGAAACTTAAGAGGGCTAGTAAAACTAGACCTAACTTTGGAGTCTTCCCAATGCAGAAATCTACAAATCTACCCATTCATTTTGAACTTTCTTTCGATGGAATCTCAAAAGCTTCACCAGTTCTATCAATAGTCTCTCTCTCTCTCTCTCTCTCTCTCTCCCGGCTCCCAATCTTCCCGGAGGACTGCCAGATTTTCCATCCTCTAGCCTGCAATTTAGAGAAATTAAAACCCTTCAAGTGACCCTCTTCAGTGGGGCTACACACTAACTCCCCTCGCTGCCAAAGAAAGGATATGCTGGCTGAAAAATGAAGGTTTTTCCTGATCTGGGAGGTGGCAAATCCAAGGGAAAAACCAGGAATGGCCCTTTCAAGGAATCTGCTGCAGTCGTGTGGGGTGGAAATGAAATCTTTTTCAGTTGGGAAGAGGCAATTCAGAAAACTGATTTCTAAGTCACTGCAAAATACAAGCCACCCCCCCGCTCTTACTCCAAACACCCCCAAAGCAGCAGCACGTCCTTCAGGGAACAATTTCTACACAAGCAGATGGTGCTCCGTCAGATTTGAAACACAAAGTTTATTTAAAAGAAGAACCAAAAAGAAAAAAGAAAAGAAAGAAAGAAGGAAAAAATAATGATAAAAAGAAAACTTTACATCAACTGGAATGGAACAGAAGCATTTCCTGAAGCCATGGAGATAGTCTGGAGCGGGTGGGGTGGGGAGGATGGAATCGATTAGGTTAACAATTACAATATATCCAAGATATGCAGATAGTCCTAGGAAGACAACGGTCCGATGGAGGAAAGTATGCAGCAAGGCTGCATACGGAAAAACAGTCCAATGAATGCAGGAGGCGGGAAAATGCCGTTGGGTTGCAAGGCAGGGGTTGAACCAGGGGGGAGAGCGGGCAGCCTCACCTTTCCACCCACCGCTTGTCCAAAGGCATCCTGTACTCACGGCGCTTAGTCCGGCCCCATCGCTCTCCACATGGGTTTCGGGGCACTGCGTCCGGCCCACTACCACCCCACCCCCGCTGGGGCACGAGGAGGGCGGGGAAAGGGAGGCAGAGCAGGGAACAGCCACAAACTGTTAAAAAGCGTCAACGGGGCATAAGTTGTACACAGACAAAAGACGGGGGCTGGATAAGATCCCGGCGGGAAACAGGCCATCCTTCCATCCTGGGAACGGGGCGGGAGGGCGGGCGAGCGAGGGGGAGGGGGGAAGAGAGGCAACGGCTTGTCTTATTTGGCGGTCATCATCTGTACAAACTCTACGGAGCAAGGAGAGAGGACGGAGAAGGGCGTCAGGGGCTGCCGAGGAAGGGGCTGCCGAAAGGACCCTCCCCCCTCCTCCCCCCTTTACTGAATTTAGATTAAGTTGTTCTGAGAACATGCACTATCAGTTAGATCTGCGTCTCTCAAACTTTGGTCACTTTGAAGAAGGGTGGACTTCAACTCCCACACTTCTCTGGCCATCTTGACAGACACGGGGTACCCCATAGCCAAAGATGCAGGTAAAGGTTTTTTAAAAATGGTCCTGAAATGACGTAGATCATTGTCACTCAACCGTGGCCACTTTGAAGAAGGGTGAAGTTCAACTCCCACAATTCCCAGGTCACCTTGACAGGCAGGGAGTCCTCGTTAGCAAAAGATGCAGATAGAAGTAAAAAAATTGGCCCTGAAATTACTACAGATCAGTGTCTCTCAAACTTTGGCCCCTTTTAAGGGTGAACTTCAACTCCCAGAATTCCCTGGGGTCACCTTAACAGTGGGTGTTCTCATTAGAAAAAGATGCAGATAAAAGTTTGTGAAAACGCCCCTGAAATGACTGTAGATCATTGTCACTCAACCATGGTCACTTTGAAGAAGGGTGGACTTCAACTCCCAGAATTCCCTGGTCACCTTGACAGGCAGGGAGTCCTCGTTAGCAAAAGATGCAGATAAAGGTTTTAAAAAATGGCCCTGAAACTTGTGTACTTGTGTGTGGGTCTGCTTAGGCGGTGTGTGTGTGTGTGTGTGTGTTGGACTAGATGATCTACAAAGTCCCTTCCAACTCAGTTAATCTGTATCAATCTGTAGGCCACTTTGGCCACTTTGAAAGAAGGGTGGACTTCAACTCCCAGAATCCCCCCAGCCAGCCGCCTTAAAAGTGGCCAAGGCTGATACACCAAAATGGAGGCAAAACCACCACCAACACAGCAATGCTCCTCTTCGATGCAGAGATTGTAAGAGGGCGGTATGAACCTCCCTTTCCTTTACCCGTTTCTAGTCCTCAGTGTTCTCAAGAGCTCAGCAGGAAGAAAAAAAAAAGAAATACTAAACCACTGGCCCTGGAATAGAGGCCCGCCTGCACAAGGCGGCGTGTTCTCGGGCCGCACGTCTTCGGCTCCTTACCTTCGTAATTGACTTGCCCGTCCCCGTCGATGTCCGCTTCTCGGATCATTTCGTCCACCTCCTCGTCCGTCAGCTTCTCGCCCAGGTTGGTCATCACGTGGCGCAGCTCGGCGGCGCTGATGTACCCATTGCCATCCTGGAGAGCAGAGAGGAGAGGAGGGGAGAGGTGAGACAGGCGGTCCTTGACTTACAGCCGTTCGTTTAGTGACCGTTCAAAGTCACGCCCGACACCGAAAAAAAAGCGACTTTAGGACGGTTTCTCACACTTATGACCGCTGCAGCATCCTTACGGTCATGTGATCAAAATGCGGGCAGCGGGCTCGTCTTTACAACAGTCGCAGCGTCCCGTTTTGCTACCTTCTGACAAGTCAACGGGAAAACCAGATTCACTTAATGACTGTGTGACTAACTTAATGAATGCAATGATTCACTTAAAAACGGGGGGCGAGAAAAGTTGTAAAATGGGGCAAAACTCGCTTGACGGATGTTCCACTTCGCAACATAAATGTGGGGCTCAGTTGCGGTCGTAACCCGAGGATTAAACACACACACCCACCCCCATTAAGCAAACTCACCTTGTCGAAAACTCGGAAGGCCTCGCGGATCTCTTCTTCACTGTCTGTGTCTTTCATTTTCCGGGCCATCATGGTGAGGAATTCTGGGAAGTCGATTGTGCCGTTGCCTGGGGAAAGGATCAGTCAGATCAACTGACTAAAAGAAATAAAATAAAAACAGCTCTTTGCTACCCAATCGCGAGAAAGAGCACACCCAACGCTAGGTTCTCCACCAGAGAAACTGAGATTGACAAGAAACGACATGCTTTAGCCCCTTCTCTCTCTCGTACTGGTGGACAATGACTTAAGGGTGAGCCAAAAGTGTAGCGCAGCTGCCAAAAAAGCCAACACAGTCCTAGGCTGCATTAACAGAGGGATAGAATCAAAACCACATGAAGTGTTAATACCACTTTATGACGCCTTGGTAAGGCCACACTTGGAATACGGCATCCAGTTTTGGTCACCACCCTGTAAAAAAAGAGGCTGGGACTCTGGAAAGAGTGCAAAGAAGAACCACCATGATGATTAGGGGACTGGAGGCTAAAATATACAAAGAACGGTTGCAGGAATTGGGTATGGCTAGTCTAGTGAAAAAAAGGACTATACCAGGGAAGTCAGTGGGTGGGTTAAGGTTTTTCTAACTGCTATCAGTCCAAAGGATTAGCCCTGTCTTGTCTGCAGTCGTCGAAGTGAATTCCACATTTATTACAATAAAATTCCTTACTTACTCCTGAAAAAAAAAAAGAAAAGAAAAAAAAGGGCTGTTGACATGATAGCAGGGTTCCAAGATTTGAGGGGATGCCCCAAAGAAAAGGGGGTCAAATTATTTTCCAAAGCACCTGAAGGCACAAGAAACAATGGATGGAAACTAATCAAGGGGAGAAGCAACTTAAGAACTAAGGAGAAATTTCCCGACAGGGAAAACAATCAACCAGTGGAACGGCTTGCCATCAGAAGCTGTTCCAACACTGGAGGTTTTCAAGAAGGGAATGGACAGCCACTTGTCTGAAATGGGCATAGGGTCTCCTGCTTGAGCACGGGGGGGGAGGGGGGGGTTTGGACTAGAAGACCTCCAAGGTCCCTTCAAACTCTTGTTATTGTTATTCTCCCCAAACTGCCTCCCAACCGACATCTCAGCAAGAGCCCTGCTCACCATCCGCATCCACTTCGTTGATCATGTCTTGCAACTCCGCCTCGGTGGGGTTCTGGCCCAGGGAGCGCATCACGGTGCCCAGTTCCTTGGTGGTGATGGTGCCATCGCCGTCTTTGTCGAACAGGGAGAAGGCTTCCTTGAACTCTGAAAGGAACCGGGCAAGAGGGCGAGGTCAGATCCAAACTCGCCCCCTCCATCTTTCAACAAGGCAAACGAGGCTATTTTATTGAATTTAAAGCCCACTCCCCAAGTTCCAGTCTCCTGATTTTAAATCTGCAGCCTTCCCCTAGTTTCCAGAAGCCCTACAGACTTGCCCTCTCTCCCAGTCAGAGTGGATCTTATGGACAATCAGTTAATGCATCTAGAGGGCATCCAGCTGTATGACAGCAGCCACAAAGGCAGCAAAGGGGGGTGTCATTCAAGGAACGGGCTCTGTATATATTCCAAAGAACAGGAGAGCAGATGCTGCAGAGATGTCTAAAATCCCTGTTTGGATTAAAGAAAAAAACACCACACAATTATTTTTGTTTCTACTTGGAAACCATTTCGGGACTTTGTGTTCAAGGTGCGGGGGGATGAAACTTTGATTTTGGGTTTTGCGGATTAGATAGGTTTGTTGTTATAGAAATAGCTAGTTTATACTATTGCGTAAAAGTAAAAAAAAAAGTCAAGGTTTGATGTTATCTTATTCTACTGGACCAAAGTCAATGCCTTTTTCTTTCCTTTTTCCTATGCTTTTCCCTCGCCTATCTTTCCTACTATTTTGTTTTGCATTTTTGTATTTTGTACGATTAACAAATAATAATAAAGAGAAAGGAGACCACATGCTGTCTCATTTTTTCAGAAGAGTAGTTGATTGTGAGAACGCGGCCTCTTTGTCTTAACGGTCAGTTGAGTTTACAAGAAATCTGGTTGAAGGTCTGCTTTTCCAGCACGGTTGTTGCTGTCAGCCACTTGCTATCCGAATCGATTCTGCAACTATTCCAGGGACCCTCAAATTCTTACCTGCAATCTGCTCCTCGGTCAGTTGGTCAGCCTGCGAAAAGTTCACGAGAAAATAAAGTCAAGACTCCCCTTCTAGCCATCCCAGTCTCCTTCTTATAGGTAGTCCTCGACTTACAACAGTCCGTGGAGTGACCGTTCGAAGTTACAACGGCGGCACTGACAAAAGCGACACCATCACCCTTGGCCACGTGATTTACATTCGGATGCTTGGCGGTTGGTTTTCCAAGACACCGCAAAAAAGCCGGTTGCCAAGCGTGTGAATGTTGATCCCGCGACCAACTGAGATATCGCCTTGGTCGTAAAGCATGAAAAACAATCGTAAAAGTCACTTTTTGCAGGGCCATTTGCAATTCCGGTCACTAAACAATCTGTTATAAGTCGAGGACTACCTTTAAATGGTTTTAAGATTAATATATATATATTTGACATTCTTCATTTGCAGCATTTTTTCTTTTGCACAACTGCCTCAAACGTTTGCACAGTATCGTTATACCCGTTATCTTTTATATCTCCTATACATCTACAGGCAGTCCTCAGTTTACAACAGTTCACTTAAGTGACCGCTTCAAAGTTACAGCGCCACTGAAAAAAAGGGACTTAGGACCGTTTTTTTCACACTTGTAGCCTCCCCAGTCAGGTGACCCATGGCAGCTGACTCCTATTTATGACGGTCACCGTGTCCTGGGGTCAGGTGATTCCCCTCTGGCATGCCAAGTCCAGGAGGAATTCAGATTCGCTTAACAACGGCATTGATTCACTTAATGTTTGTGACAAGAAGAGTCATCCAATGCGGGGGAAAGAACCTCACTGGGAGCACATGTTCCACTTAGCGACCTCAATGTGGGGCTCAATTGTGGTCGTATGTTGAGGACTACCTGTTATGTCCTTCTTGAGCCTTCCAAGCCTAAAATAATCAGACAAAACACCCAGAAAATTCCTCCCCCCCCCAAAAAAAACCCCCACTTCCCTTTGCATTTCTCCCACTTTTGCATTTAAAGGTAACACTAACTGGGCAGAATTGGGTGGGGTGGGGTCCATCTGAAGCCCCCTCCCCACTCTATTCAAGGCCCAGCCTCAAAGCAAGGACCCTCCCTCCCTTCTTAGCCCCCTCCAGCGCCCCCCAACCCCCAAGAGGGGCGGGGCCTAGCATAGCTCCGCCCCCTTCCCTCCTCTGGTGCTGACCTCCCCTCTCCTCACAGCCCCCAATTCGAGAGAGGGCGGGGCTCTATCCCCCCCAGGTCAAACACCCTCTGTTGTCTCTTGGGGGCTTCACGACGCCCCTCTTGTCTAAAGCGGGGGTGTCTAAAGATAAATCCCTCAGACTGGGGGTGGGCTAGAGGGTCTTCAGCAGTCCCCTCCCCAAATCCGGCCCCTCCCCTTTCCTGCCCCGCCCCTTCTGGGCATCACGCGCAGCCCGGGAGGGTTTCTTTACGTTGCCCCCACTCCCCCGGCCTCAAAATTGCCCCCCTTCTCACCATGGTGACCGGGCGAGGAGCAACGCCGCGTCCTCTCAGCTTTGGGATCCCGCCCGTCTTCCTCCGCCGCGAGGCCGAGGAGCCGCTGCCGCCTCCCCCCGCGCATGCGCCCTGCCGCTCCCTCAACGGCAGGCGGCGACCGTTACTCGGCCGCCTCACCGCCGCCAGCGAATCGCTCCGCCACAACGAGTCCCGGGCGAGCAACCCGGCTGCATTGGCGCCGCCCCCCACCCCACTCTCCATCCGGGCTCTTTGTCCTTAGCTCCGCCTCCCTCACGTGGCCCGCTGAGCGTGCCCCCATTGGTTCATCCTCCCCTGCATTGCGTCGAGGGGGCTGCTTAAAGGAGAAGCCGTCACAACAGGCCGGGGGGTGGGGGGGTTGAATAGAAAAGGAAAAAAAGGAGGGGGCGGAGTCAAGAGGAGGAAGTTTGACCCGGAAGGAAATACTGTCAGCTGTCAATAAAGAGAGGGAGATTTAAAGGGGAAGCTACCCAAAGGAACAGTGTGGTTATTAAAAGGGAGGAGAATATTTAAGGTGGCTGACTTCATCTCCCAGAATTCCCCAGCCACTTGGCTGGGGAATTCTGGGAGTTGAAATCCACCAATCTTAAATTTTGCAAACCACTATTTTTAGACATTAGCCAGCCCATAATATTCCTCTGGTGAGGATTTTTTAAAAAAATGCTTAGCAATAATTCAACTAAGTATTTAAAATAGCCATTGAACCATACATTTGTTTATGCAAAGGGACCCTGAGAATGAATGATACCAATGCAGTGTAACTAAGGTGGGTGGACTTCAACTCCCAGAATTCCCCATCCAGCATGCATGCAGGTGGGCTTGGGAATTCTGGGACTTGAAGTCCACTAGCTTATAATGATTGAAAGTTGAGAAATACTGCACTATTTCCGGATGTGAGATTTGTGGGATATGTAGGACTACAACTCCCATCCGTTGCAAACCCAGAGCCTTCTGGGAAGATGCTCATGGAAAAAAATCTACTTCAAAGCAGCTTAATGTCAGGATCCACATGGCTGAACACATATACTGTATATATTTATCCCTTGCAGCACCATACCCATAACCCTTTCGGAAGGGAGGGAGGGAAGGGAGGGAACAGAAGGAAGGAATG
Source organism: Notechis scutatus (assembly GCF_049901735.1). NCBI lineage: Eukaryota > Metazoa > Chordata > Lepidosauria > Squamata > Elapidae > Notechis > Notechis scutatus. Next base: position 7,120,229 of record NC_142022.1, read on the forward strand.
AAGGGGAGGAAGGAGGAAGGAAGAGGAAGGGAGGAAAGGAAGGAGGAAGGAAGGAAGGGAAGGGAGAGAAGGAAGGAAGGGGAAGGGAAGGGAAGGAAGGAAAGGAAGAAGGAGGAGGAAGGAAGGAAGAAGGGGAGGGAGGGGAAGGGAGGAAGGAAGGAAGGGAGAGAAGGAAGGGAAGGAAGGAGAAGGGAAGGAAAGGAAGAAGGGGAGGAAGGAAGGAAAGAAGGGGAGGGAGGGAAGGGAGGAAGGAAGGGAAGGGAGAGAAGGAAGGAAGGGAAGGAAGGAGAAGGGAGGAAGGAAGAAGGGAGGAAGAAAGGAAAGGGAGGAAGGGGAAGGAGGAAGGAAGGGAAGGGAGAGAAGGAAGGAAGGGAAGGAAGGGAGGAAGGAAGAAAAGGAAGGAGAAGGAAGGAAGGAGGGGAAGGAAGGGAAAAGATTGTGGTTCTCTTCCTTCCTCCAGATATGATCTGAACCAAACCACGAAGGGATTTAAAATGATGGACACGTATCCTTAGACACTACCCTCCTCAACAGAAACCAGATGAGTCTGAAAGTGAAGAGAGACATTTATTAAAACTTGTTCCACAGCAAAACATAGGAAGCTTGCACACTTTGTTAAGCTGATAGAATATCTTCAAGGAAGCCAGACGCCGACAGGACAAAATTCATACTTAATGATCAGGAAAAGATTGTAGAACTGAAAATTGCAGAACTACAACTCAAAATGGGATAGGCAAAGCAATCCAGGAAAGTGAATCCATGGTCCTCGTTGCCCAAAGTGTGTGTGTGTGTGTGTGTGTGTGTTAGCACCAGACTGACACGAAGGTTTCACTCTGGGCTTAGAGTATTTCAACCATGGCAACGTCTGGCTGGGGAATTCTGGGAGTTGGAATTTCATCCATTTTCAAGTTGCCAAGATGGAGAAACACTGCTATAATTTAGCCCATCCTTTCGTTGAACCATCCCTTCCAGCTGGAGAGAATGGAGGTTCACATCTACCTTTGTCTCAGAGATGACCTGCCAATATTAAAAAAAAAAAAAAAAATAGGGGAAAATAATAGACAGTTCCAGGAATGTTCATGGAAACAGAGGTGACCTCGGCCAACTTCAGCCTCTTAAGGTGTTTAGGAACCACACAGACTTTCTCCCGGCCAGCTGGTTGTGGGGATTTGGAGTCTGGGGTCTGGGAAAGGCTGAGCTGTGGGGTTAACAAAGACAGGTAGATAGAGAAGAAGGACGTTAGTAAGCTCAGGAAAGAGATCCTTGGCTGGAGTGTCTTCTTTGGGAGGCACCTCCTGCTGAAAATGGGCCAGGCGGCATCGGGAGAAGACCGACTAGTGGGCCATGTAGGGGAAGCTGAGGAGAAGCCCTTCTGAAGGAAGGAGCTTGAGGTTCTGCAAATTCAGCTGCCTCTCCTCCCGGCTGGGATGGGTGCTGAGCTCCACATCGACTTGGGATGGAAGGTGAGAGTGAACGAGGGAGACGGTTCTCTCCTGGCGGGCGAAGTTGAGCACCACCAAGAACCGCTTGTTCTGGTCCCAGACCCGAAGGTAGGAGAAGACGGACGAATTCAAGCTTTGCACTAAGGCGAAGTCGCCATGCAGGAGGGAGCGTTCCTTGGTTCGGAGCTCACTCAGCTCTTGGAAGAAGCTCAGGATGGACCCCTTGTGGCCCTGCTGCGCCTGGAAAGGAAAAACAAGGCGGCGGGGGGGGTGTAGAAATTATAATATTTTTCCAGCTTTCCTGCACCTAGAAGCTGTTCTGAGACAAGCTGCCTTTTGCAATTGACCGATGGGGGTTTTGTCAACGCCAGTGGGGTTTAAGTGGCGCTCCAGATATTTTGGGATTCACTCAAAAGCACCTATTTGCTACAAGGGACCATTCTTTGCTTTCTTTTGCCCTAGTCGTTCGACTTCTCTTTGCAGGTTTTTGTCATTTTGTTATTTTCTCCACTTCTTTCTTTTCTATTTTGCCACGTCCCACATCCAGACCTTTTTTGTCTTTCTTATCGACAATTCTTAAGTTCAGGGTGTTAAGCGGCAGGTGTCTGTTTGAATTCTAAAGTCCCTGAGCAATTTAGCATCTTCTTTTTTTATGATATTTTTCTATTTTATGATTATTATTATAGACCTAAGAGAGAGGGACTAGCTTGAGGTCACTTGGCTGGCTTTCATGCCCAAGGCAGGACTAGAACTCACTGCTGGTGACTGCCCAAAGTCACCCAGTGCAGCTTTCATAGTTAAGGCTGGACTAGAATTCACTGTCTCCTGGTGACTGGACCCAAGTCACCCAGCTGGCTTCCATCCCTAAGGCAGAGCTATAACTCCCGCTTTCTATCCTGTTGGCCTCATATTCTAGCCCAAACGTTTGTCGTTCCTTTTACCCTGAAAAATTAGCTTTTTCTTACCTGCACAGTGATATTGCTGGCCTCGGGTTCAGCCAGCTGCTGTGCCCCTCTGGAGAATCCGTAAGTTGCCGAGTTGTCCCACTGCATATGTGTGACGTTGGATGCTGCAGGCTGGAGGAGAAATTAAGAGAATCGTTGCTGGGCAAAATATTCCACCACACACACACCCCCCAGTCATCGAGCACACAGACTTACATGCTCCCTGTCATCCTAACCTTGTTGCCTGGCATCCTAACGAGCCCACCCCACCTGACTCCTTCTATGGCTGATCTTACCTCTCCCGGCATGTCCCATAGGCCAATTTCATCTCCGAAATCTGTGAAGGGCGTCCCGGGCAGAGTGTAGAAGAGTAGATGGTGGAGGCGAAGCAACTGCTCCCCCATGGATTTGGCCAAATGTCCAAGATACGGTCTACCCATCTGCAGGGGGAGAGACCGTTAGCATCCCAGCGAAAAAAAACCAAGCTGAGTAAAACAACACATTGTCGTGTCGGTGTTCCAAAAGTGTGCGTAAAACTTAATGAAGGGATGCAAGAGTCACAGAGGGAATTAGCACTAGCATGACCCAGTTTGGGTCATGAAACATCTGCAAGAAAACCACCCAGCTCACAGAGCACCAAGGATCCTAACAGTCCTTCTCCTCCTAGAAAACCTCTCTCCCTTCTATAGCACTGATGATGTTACCTAGTTGGGTAATGAAACGTCTACAAAAAAAAAAAAACCTTTTTTTGGATTGTTGTTTTTTTTTGTTTGGGTTTTAAAATACCAAGCTTAGAGATAAGAGGTAGAAATTAGATGAAGAAAGATGATTGTTATACGTAAGTAAAATATGAATGTTGTTTATAATTATAAGCCTGCTAGTACAATTAATATGATCACAAATAAGCTAATATAAATATGATTGTAATTATTACATGTATTAGCAATAGCCCTTAGACTTATATACCACTTCCCAGTGCTTTTACAGCCCTCTCTAAGCAGTTTGCAGAGTCAGCCTCTTGCCCTCAACAATCTGGGTCCTCCTCATTTTACCCACCTCGGAAGGACGGAAGGCTGAGTCAACCTTGAGCCTGGTGGGATTTGAACTGCCAAATTGCAGGCAGCCGACCGTCAACAGAAGTGGCCTGCAGGACTGCACTCTAACCACTGCGCCACCGAGGTTCTTATTACTATCAGCATATCTGTTATTTTTTCCTTTTTGTGTGTGTGTAAAACAAATAGCCCGGACAATACACTGCCTTCAAAATATTTATATATAAATAAAAAAACTTGATTTTAAAAAAGGAAAAGAAAACTCCCCAAGCTGAGAAAGTACCAAAGACGCCCATTTCAACTGTAAGCCACAAATATTCTCCTTTAAATATCCCAACTCGATCCTAAAGCTGGAAACTTACGCTCCAGCTGGGCCACCGGCTTCCTGCTTCTTGGAGATAGTCTTTGATCAGTTTCTGGGCTGTGTGTCCCAGCGTGGTGGTGTCATTCTGGTCAGGTTTCACCAGTTCCTGAAGATACTGGCTGGTTAGCATGTCCACCCCTGTGGTTTCGTTCATAAGTGAGAAAATCCCTCGAGCATCGTTACGACTAGTCATGGCAATCAGTACCCTGGAAGAGAAGAAGAGAGAAGGTGGCTGTCTCCATCCAGCTGGCCCTCGACTTACGACCACAAGTGGGAGCAGAATTTCCATGCCTAAGTGGGAAAGGATGAAAAAGACAGTAATGGGAGAAAGAAGGAAGGAAGGAGAAAGAAAAAAAGGAGGAAGGGAAGGAAAAGAAAAGAAAGAGAAAGGAAGGAAGGAAATGAAAGGAAGAGGGAAGTGAGGAAGGGAAGATAAAGACAAGAGAGGACAAGAGAGGAGGGGAGGAGGGAAAGAAGGAAGGAAGGAAAGACAGAAATAAAGGAAAGGAAAGGAGGAGGGAAGGAAGGAAAAAAAAGGAAAGATAAAAGAAAAAGGAAAGGGAGGGAAGGAGAAAGAAAGAGAAAAAGAAAGAAAGAAAAGTAAGACAGTTGTTGAGAAAGTCATGCCCATTTTTACTCACCTGGCCTGATCGTCAACAGTGTCTTGTTCCGTTATGTTCTTCCACTCGCTCAAGAGTTGAGAATCCTGTCGAATAAATGGAATTGAAAGGCGTTGGTTGAGTCTGGAGCCTCCCCCACCAAGGTTTTAGCACCCCTACTTTCTTCTCCTTGCAAGGGGCCTCCCTTAATCCCCCCCAAAAAGAAATTAAAAAGGGACAGCAGTCAGGACCAGGCTAAATAATGCCCCCCACTCCCCGCCTTTGCTAAAGTCTGATGGAAAGGGGATCTGCTTACATTTAAATGCTCGACGCTTCCGATCTGGATTCCAGACACTCCTTCGCTCAGCCAAAACTGGATTGCTTCCTGTAGGGTGGACGGCAAGAAAAGAAAGAGACAAGTTAATAGTCCTCAGTGATCGCCGCCAAGACACTCCCTCAACCCTAGCCGTGACATGAGTCGGGCTCAATTTTGCGACCTTTTTGGTCATGGCCACTAAGCGGGTCATGGCAGTTCTTAAAGTGAACCACGCGGCCTTTTTAGCAAATTTGACTTCCCTTCTGGACTTCGCTCATCAAAAGCCAGTTGGGAAAGTCAAAAAGAGTGATTGGGGGATCCCAAAATGCTGCAACCGTTGAAAATACATGTTGGCTACCAAAAGTCCGAATTTGATCACAGAGGACCGGTCATAAGTCACAATTTTAGTCACTAAATGAGCAGTTGTAAATGCAAGGGCTGCTTGTATTAATGGCACATCCCCTGATTAGAACCTCCTAATATATTTATATTTATTTTATAGGCAAAATTAATGCTCTTGCTAGCTTTTATATTAGAGGCTGATTTTAACCATGTTATTGTAATGTAGGTACTGATGAGTCAATTCGAAATGCTTGCATCTACCTCTGCTCGTCTTTTGGTTGTATTGTTTAAATGATTAAATTATTAAAAGGGAATTGTTTTAAATTTTTATATATTTTCTCTTTAGTTTTATATATTTTATATATTTTCTCTTCACTTACTTTCATTTTATTCTGGAAATCCCCTTGAAGCCATACATCTCGGCTAAACCAGGGTAACTGGCCATGATAGTTAGGGGTCAGATCCAAGATAACCTTTATATCTGAAAAGAGAGACATGTTACATCACACAACAAATCATTCCATAAAATTCTACTCAGGTCATCCCTGGCTTAACGTCCCTCAACTGAGTCCAAAAATTTCTGCCGTTATGCGAGACAGTTAAGGGAGTTTCCCCCTCCTTCCTTGTCAAGTGAATCACCTCAGTTGTTTAACCTAGTCACACGGTTGTTAAATGAATCTGGATTCCTCATGGACTTTGCTTGCCAGAAAGTCACAAAAGTCACATAACCCCCTGGGACACTGCAACCGTCGTAAATAGAAATCAGTTGCCAAGCATCTGAATTTTGATCATGTGACCATGCAACAGTCGTAAGTGTGAAAAAACAATCCTAAGTCCAAAGCCTGCAAAAGTCACACCGTATTCAATTGTTGTTTTAACCTTTTATTTCCATATTTTGGGGCAGGCCCAAAGAGCCAAAATAGAAATAAGATTCCAGGTTGAGCTCTAACCTACATAATACTAGGATGAGTCAACCGACAAAGGATTGGTTAAGTGGGTGTTTAAAATTAAATTAAATTAATATTTACACAGCCGTAGTTGTGAAATATATAGGCCTGACGCTTGTTTATTCACTGTCTTCAGAACCTACAAAGCATCTGAGGCTGACTGAGAAGATAAATCTGGACAATGGGAAGGGAATTAAAGAGGAATATTTTCCATGAAATTGCATAACAAGTGCCATCTCCAAACTATTCTTCCTTCTTCTGGCAAAAAATAATAATATTGTTTTATTGTATTGTAAGGCGCAAAACAAATGCTATTTGGGCACAGTGGTACATAAACAGTATTACCAGATTATTATCCTTATAACAGTTCCTTGCAGAGCCAGATGTTTAAACTTCATCATCATTATTAATTATTATTATTATTATTATTATTATTATTATTATTATTATTATTATTATTATTATTATTATTATTATTATTATTATTATTATTATTATTATTGATTTAATCTTCAATTCGAATCACATCTGGGACTGGTAAATCTTAACAGTTCAAGTCCTAACAAAGGACATTGCTATTATTGTCATTGCTATTATTATTGCTGCTCTATTATTACTCTTGCATCACCTGAATCTCAATGACTCTAGCCTGCTCACTACAAAGAAATTACAATTAAACAAATAAAAGATAAAAGATGGTAAGTGCTCTATTAACACAACGATGAGTTAGCTAACCAAAACCTTTAAAAGTAACAAAAAGAAAAGTTTGTATCAACATTAAACTATGGATTTTAAAAGAGTTGTGTTAACCAACCTATGCTGGCTTAAACTGGACCGCTAAAGTCACTCTGGACAGAGAAATGAGTAGCAGACAAATTGAGTAATACACATAACACACACACACAGCTGTCCAGAGCATTATTTATATGTTAAATTTGTTTGCCTCTTATCTGGCTGTGGGGCTACTCTAGGCAGGTTAAAATATTTCATTACATAATAACAGTTTTTGCTTTACTTAATACTTGTTACTTGTTGCTAACAAAAGAAACAAAGAAAAAAGAAATGCTTAAAAAAAAGGAGTTTAGATTCTTTCCCTAACTCTTTATTTTCAGTTTGCAATATTTGGTAGATATTTAGGCACCCTTAGAAAGGGGTTTTTATATATATAATGTATGTACACACATACACACACACGTATACATATACTGAAACACTTTATTAAACGCATATATTTAAATATATTTTCCCCCACTTACTTTTTTTCTTGGCAGCTTGCAAAACGTCCCGGAAATCTTGCAAAGTGCCCAATTTTGGGTCAACGTCTTGCAAGTTGGTGCTGTACGGCTGATCCTCCAGATTGACATGGAGAGGCCCGATCACAAAACCTTTGACCTTCAGGGTGCTTAAATAATTCATCCTCTCTTTCACCCCTAAAAAAGAGAGAGAGAGAGAAAAGAAAGCAAGTTTACCAGAATGCAGCAAAAAAAAAAAAAAATCACTTTTTTTTTACGCCTCTCAAGACAAGCCTCCCCAAAATCCGTAATAAGATCCAATTTTTTAGATTCGAGGGGAAGAGGCGATACAGGCAGTCCTTGACTTACAACCGTTCCATTTAGTGACCGTTCAAAGTTACCACGGGAATCTGACTTGGAGGGGGAAGCCGAACAGCTGACAAGGAGTGGGAGTGTGGCTCTGTTGGCTGTGGAGGAAACTGGGGAAGGGCAAAGTCCAGCTGGGCAGAGCAGGGGAGAGGTAGAGCAAGGGAGAGGAAGACCCAGGCCCACCCCCTCTTCATCCTAACGGAGAGGAGAGCAACATGGAGTGGCGTGGCTTATGGGGGAGGAAAGGGTCCTGATTCCCTTCATTAGCTGCAGCTGGGAACACTGTATAAAAAAAGGAAGCTGCGTACAGCAAAGTGTACCCAGAGAAATTTTGTTTGTTTGTTCCTGGCCAGCATCCCAGATTGCCTTGTTACAAATTCTGCTGTTCTGGTTTGCGGGGGGGGGGGGGGGGGGGGGGGGGGGGGGGGGGGGGGGGGGGGGGGGGTTTGTGGGGGTTTTTGTTGGGGGGGTGGGGGTTGTTTTGGGGGGGGGGGGGGGGGGGGGGGGGGGGGGGGGTTTTTTTTTTTTTTTTTTTTTTTTTTTTTTGGGGGGTGTTGTTTTTTTTTGGGGGGGGGGGGGTTTGGGGGGGGGGGGGGGGGGGGGGGGGGGGGGGGGGGTTTTGGGGGGGGGGGGTGTTTTTCTGGGGTTGTGGGGGGGGGGTGTGGTTTGGTGGTGTGAGTTTTTTTTTTTTTTTTTTTTTTTTTTTCCGGGGGGGGGGGGTTTTTTTTTTTTTTGTTTTGGCCCTGCATTCTCTTTTTCTTTATTTTTGCCGTTCCAAACATCCAGGCTGAACACTCTCACACTTTGCTCAAGGTTACACATTGCCAGTCTGAATTAACAATTGTTGTTTCCGACCCCTCTTTTTAATCGTATTAACTTGCTCCGTTGAACCGTTTACTGGCTGCCGTGATCTGCATTTAATCCAAAAGGTAATGAGGCGTAGAATTTATTCGGCGAGGAAACTCGCGTTAGCTTCCATGTTACAAAAGAGGAGATTTCTTTTTCTTTCTTTTTCGTTTGCCCTCCTTCACTGCATTCCCCAGCAAACCTGCCCCAACAAATTACAGCAACTTTGATGAGAGGAATTGTGAAGCGTTGAACTTTGGATCCATCAAGGATTTATTAAACCAGAGGAGGGGAAGAAATTAAATTTGTAATGGGGAGAAAAGGCTGGGCCGTAGCATGCTCCTCTTTAGAATAGAATAGAATAGAATAGAATAGAATAGAATAGAATAGAATAGAATAGAAAATAGAATAGAAAATAGAATAGAAAATAGAATAGAAAATAGAATAGAATATAGAATAGAATAAGAAGTAGAGATTAGAGTATAGGATAGAATATAGAATAAGTAGAGAATAGAGTATAGAATAGAAAATAGAATAGAATATAGAATAGAATAAGAAGTAGAGAATAGGGTAGAATATAGAATAGAATATGAATTCTTTATTGGCCAAGTGTGAATGGACACACAAGGAATTAAAAAGAGATTCTTTCATTCTTATCCTTTGCAAGTTCACTCTTTCAGCAAAACATTTTAAGTATTCACCCCATCTCATTCTTCAAGAGCATACAGGTAGCCTCCACTTACGACCAACATTTCTATCCTCAAGTGAGTTGTGTCCTATTTTATGGCCTTTCTTGCCACGGCGTTTAAGCGAATCATTGAAGTTCTTAAGTTAGTGACACGGTTGTTTAAGTGAATCTGGTTTTCCCATGGACTTTTGCTTGTCAGGAAGTCACAAAAGGGGACATGGCAACCGTCATAAACGTGAGTCAGTTGCCAATGTTGATTAGGTGGCCATTGGGGATGCTGCAATGGCCTTAAAGTGTGAAAAATGATCACAAAGCCACATTTTTCAGAGTTGAAGTTGTAACTTCAAACGGTCATGAAACGAATATTGGTAAAAGTCAAGGGCTGCCCGTACTTTAATTGGGGACTATGTGGGCAGGGGAAGTCACAGAGGAGGGAAAGCCATTTTTCCCCCGTGTTTTAGAGCTATAAGGGGACATGGAAAGAACCTCATGAACAAAAGACAGGAAAACAGAATTGCATAAATCAATTTTTCCCAGGATCTGTATTTAGGTTGGCTTGTTGCAAATTGCTTTAGCGGGTTCCTGCTGAGTGTATGTAGGTTGCACAATCACACTGTGGGAGGCGGTGGGAATTTAAAAAAAAACAACAGAAATCCAGCTGAAAATTACTTCCTTCTGAAGGCCCATCAGAGGGTGAATTTGTACCCTTGAGCAGGGGGCTGGATTAGATGACCACCCAGAACCCCAACGACCTCCACTTTCGGTAATGGCCCAGCTCCTAAGAAATGCACCAATCCAGATTCCATGCCTCAAGTCTCAACCATCTTTCCTTTCCATCTCCCAGTCAAAATATCTGTTGCATGACTGGGGCTATTATCAAGTTTGGACGGGTTTGAATTTGGCATTGGGCGTGGCATCCATCATCCCAAGCGCCTCCGCTTCAAAACCCACAAGTCCTGACCCAATATGGGTCAGTGGTTAAGGAGCTTCGGGGCAAAATGAGTGGGCAGAGCATCAACCATTCCTTATTCTCAGCCTTGCCCTACTTCGCAAGGTTGTTGTTGTGGGCATCCAAATGGGGTCAAGAGTCATCCCATTTCCTTGTTTTTATTTTGAACTTCTTCACACCCGGGGTCAACCTTTGCAACACTGGCAACAAGGTTGCTCTACTTTTACAAGGATGTTACAAGGAAGAAGAACTCAAGCTTCTAGTCCTCAAGCCAGGCTAGGGAAAAAAAAAATATGCCGGCAATGTTACAAGGAATGTTACAAGGATGTTACAAGGAAGAACAACTCAAGCTTCTAGTCCTCAAGCCAGGCTAGAAAAAAAATATATGCCGGCAATGAATGGCTTTTACTGCTGAGTTCAAGTAAAACATATAAGCTTATCAAGACTTAGACAGTGAGTAACTGTTTTATTTTTAATGGCCACGGCTTTGCTGCTTTCCTGCCTGGGTTCTCCTTATTGTGGAATATTTCTCTTTTTGGAAGGTTGAAACTCTACAAAGTAAGAGATATCAGCAGAGGATGAGGGAAAATCTTCAGAGAAACTGACTAGTCCCTGCACAGGCTCAACAACTGTTTGTGGAGTTTCACAACATCGGAGCAAATTCCCCCAAAAGTTTGGGCCAAGGGTCAAAGGGACATCAATTCAGCAGAAAAAAAGTCATAAGAATCTCAGGAAGGAGGGAAGGGAGGAGGGAAGGAAGGAAAGGGAAGGGAAGGGAGGAAAGGGAAGGGAAGGAAGGAAAGGAAAGAAAGGAAGGAAGGGATAAGACAATGTAAAATGAAAGACAGAAAGAAGGATGAGAGAAAGACCATCAAACAAAGAAAGACAATAAAAGAAAAAAAAAAACAAGATAGAAAGACAGGAAGACAGAAAGGCAATGAAGGAAAGAAAAAAGTGGATGAAAGGAAGAAAAAAAGATGGAAGACAGAAAGAAAAAGAACGGAAGAAAAAAGAAGAAAGGAATGAAAAACGAGGAAAGGCAGGAAGCCAAAGAAGAAAAGGGGGAGAAAAAAAGAACGAAAGGAATGAGAAAAAAAGAGGAAAGGCAGAAAGTCAATGAAAGGGAAAAAGAAAGGAATGAGATGAAAGGAAGAATGAAAGAAAAAAAAAAGGAAAGAAATGTGGGAAGAAGAAAAAAACTACAGAGTCCTTTATAACCCAACCAGCCAGCAGCTGAGTCAGTTTTTCGACTGACGTCAAGAGCTGATGAAACCCCAGTCAGCAATTACTCAGGAAGCTCAAACCGGCTAAAACTGGCTTTTGGCACAGAGCGGCATGCTTCAACCACCCTTCAAGTTGGAACCGGGACGATTCCACCCCAAGCCCCCCCACCCCTGACCACCCCAGCTTCTCCCCCCACCAGCAGTGGCCAGTCTCCAAATGACCCTTCGGAGGGTCTCCAGGTTCACTTATTTTAAAATCCACTTGATTTGTCTCGCTCCTAGATTCTGGAGCAGGTTGGGTTTTATATTTATATTTTAATTATATTATAATTATATTATAAAATTATATTAAGAGATAGAGAGAATGAATATAAATCCATATATAAAGTGGGTTTTTAAAAACCCACTTGATTTGTCATCCTCCTAGATTCTGGAGCAGGCTGGTTTATATATTTATTATATTATATTATATTATATTATATTATATTATATTATATTATATTATATTATATTATATTATATTATATTATATTATATTATATTATATTATATATATGAGAGAGAGAGAGAGAGAGAGAGAAATGAGAGAGATTGAGAGAAAGAGAGATTGAAAGAGAGAAAGAAATAGAGAGATTGAGAGAAAGAGAGATTGAAAGAGAGAGAGAAAGAGATTGAGAGAAAGAGAGAGAGAGATTGAGAGAAAGAGATATTGAAAGAGAGAGAGAAAGAGATTGAAAGAGAGAAAGAAATAGAGAGATTGAGAGAAGAGAGAGATTGAGAGAAAGAGATATTGAAAGAGAGAGAAAGAGAGATTGAAAGAGAGAGAGAAAGAGAGATTGAAAGAGAGAAGAGAGATTGAAAGAGAGAAAGAAATAGAGATTGAGAGAAATAGAGATTGAGAGAAAGAGAGATTGAGAGAAAGAAATAGAGAGATTGAGAGAAATAGAGATTGAGAGAAAGAGAGAGAGATTGAGAGAGAGAGATATTGAGAGAGAGAGAGAAAGAGAGATTGAAAGAGAGAGAGAGAGAGAATATGAATGAATGAATATAAATCCATATATAAAGTGGGTTTTTAAAAACCCACTTGATTTGTCTTGCTCCTAGATTCTGGAGCAGGCTGGTTTATATATTTATTACATTATATGAGATAGATAGATAGATATAGACAGAGACACAGAGAGAGACAGACAGAGACAGAGACAGAGACAGAGAGACAGAGAGAGAGAAAGAGAGTGTCTGGCCCTCTTTAGCACCACAACCCCCACCAGCCTCAGCCCCAAACTCACCTGTCAGGTCACCTATGCCATCGCTGCCCGAATCTTGGAAGCCTTCCACCTCCCGGATCCGGTAGATCCCTCCTTTCTGCCACCAGTCCTGCTTGGGGAGATCCCTGCAGCGGGGAGCCTGGACGATGATGGCGATGGCCCCCGCCAGCATCCCCAGCCAGCCCAGCCAGAAGAGGATCAGGAGGGCCCAGCGGGTCCGTACCCAGCCGGGGGTGCCGGCTACCTGGAGCAGCTGCTCCTTAGACAAGCCGGTGAATTTGGCCGCCATCTCGGCCTCCTCTTCCTCCTCCTCCATCTTCACCTTCACCACGCCGTTCTTCTCGCCCAGGCTGCCCGGCGAGCCGGCCAGGGGCGAGGAGGCGTTCATGGGCTGCTTTTCGGGGTCCATCTCGTTCAGCTCCACGTCTTTCATGTCCAGTTCTGGGGTCACGGCTGGGGAGCTCATGCTGTCACCTGCGGAAAGGAGACCAAGACGTTAGACGTGGAAAGCCTGAGAAGCTACTTTTCCAAGTGAGGGGAGAGCCTTTCAAAACTAGATTTCTTACTGCGGGGAGATCTTGCTTATTAAGGAAAGGTGGGATCCAGGCTGGTCTACTTTAAACCTTTCCTGAGCTTGCCCCCCCACCCAGCTGGGCTTGACCACAAATCCCATCCTGAAAGGCGATGGGGGAATATGGGCTGAGGAACCCTCACGTGGCTGTGGGAACCGCGCTCTCGCAGCCCAGGTGGGGTTTCAAAGCGATCTTTTTTCCAGAGCGGAAGGTGGATTTTACAAATTCTTTTTAAATCGATCCCTTTGCAAGAAAGGAATCGTGTGTGTGTGTGTGTGTGTGTGTGTGTGTGTGTGTGTGTGTCGCCCCTACCAACCTCCCATCATCCCCAGCCAGCCTCGGTCCCCTTTCCAAGCACTCTACCTGGGGAACAAAGCGGCCACCCGGCTGGTTCCGACCTGCAGATCCGCGGAGAATCCGGTTAGATCCGATCTGGGAACCCGATCGCGCCGGCCGGCAGCTCAAGTACAGCCAGCCAGAGCCTCCGCCCCCAACCCACCCCCACGATCCGCCTCCCGGGCTCCCTTAAGGTGGATCAGAGCTCCGCCGGCCCAGGCTTTCCCAGGTAGGATGGGTCCAGGTAGAGTTCCATTGGATGGGGAGGTTCTACCAGAGCCCACCGGGCCCGCCGTTCAAGGAATCGCTTAACAGAATAATAAGAGTTTGGAAGGGACCTTGGAGGTCACCTAGTCCAACCTGCTGCTCAAGCAGGAGGTTCTATATAAAAGATTGCATGCCTCTTTGCACTCTTTCTTTCTTGCCTTCCTTTCTTCTCTTCCTTCCTTCCCTTCTCTCGCTTGGGACATTGCAAAACCCGCGTTGGCTTTGTCCAAGGGGTCAAATCCTGGTGTTGGTTACCTGGGCAAAGGTAGACTGCCCCTAGACGTGGAGGCTTTATATCAGCAGACCTGGTCCCGTATGAACATCTTCCATTCTTTTGGTGGGGGGGCATGGATGAAGGGTGTGTGTGTGTGACTGCCTTGCCGATAGCTTCAACCCATGGCAGAGAAGAAAACCCCCTGGCTAGCTGGGAACTTTGGGAATTGTAGTCCTCAGGCAATCGATGGAGTGGGGAGGTGGTTTAAGGGTTTAAAACAGGTCTCCAAACTTGGCAGCTTGGAAGCCTTGTAGACTTCAATTCCCAGAATCCCCTAGGCAACTTTTTAAAGCTGGCTGGGGAATTCTGGGAATTGAAGTCCGCAAGTCTTTAAAAAGTTGCCAAATTTGGAGAAGGCGATGTTCAAAGCTTAATTCTGATTATTCATAAATGATTATTCATTTTGATGTTCAAATAACCCTACTTTATTTTTCTATGCTGGTTGGGGGCCCTTTAGAAAAAAAAGAAAAGAAATAGAATCATTTTTAACCCTTGGATAAAAGCTAACCTTAAATGTCGGTTTAATTGCCGTTAATGAGCAGGCGATGACTTTCCAAGTATTTCAGAATTTCCCTTTTCAGTCACATTCAAAATGACAGCTCCGTGAAGCTTGAAGATGGATAGGCGTTTAAAAGTCTCGCTGGACCCAGGGAACTCTGGTTTAATGGTTAAACCAGAGTTTAATGATTGGCAGGCAAGAAAGTCTCCCGTGAGACTCCAGATCTGCTACAGAGCAGCGTTTCTCAACCTTAGCAACTTTGAGTGGACACTGGGGGATTCTGGGAGTTGAATTTCTCCCATCTTAAAGCATGCTGGCTGGGGGATTCTGGGAGTTGAAGTCCATCCAGTTGAAAGCATGGTGGTTATGGAATTCTGGGACCTGAAGTTCTTCCATCTTAAAGAACACTGACTGGGGAATTCTGGGATTTGAAGTCCACCTATTTTTTTTTTTTAAAGCATGCTGGCTGGGGAATTCTGGGATTTGAAGTTCTGCTAACTTAAAAGCATGCTGGCTGGGGAATTCTGGGAGTTGAGGTCCACCTCTCGGAAAGTTGCCAAAAGTTGAGATACACGATTAAAGAGAAAATAAACCGCAATATCATCAAAGCATTGAAACTCTTCTGTTCTCGCTGTCGGGCTCAAGTTTTTATTTTAGAAACACACACCAGAAATGGGTGTGTTGCAGTGTGCGTGTGACAGGACTGCACACCCCACCAGCCATTACTTCCTGGGGGTGGGGGGATCAAAAGGAGCAAGCATCCCCTTTTGAACAATGGCAAGAAGCGAGCCATTGTTCTCGGCTTTGAATGGTCTGCGGGAAGCTTTTCTGAGCTGGGTAGAGATACAGACCCCCTTAGCCATAAGCAACAATTAAAAAAAACACCCTCAAATGCAAGAGCCCTTGGGATCAGGAGCAGGAGGTAGGTTGCCTCTCTCCATGGAAGCTCCACCAATCTAACACATACCCATCCGGATTTATTTTAACAGAATAACAGAGTTGGAAGGGACCTTGGAGGTCTTCTAGTCCAACCCCTTTCTCAAGCAGGAGATTCTATATAAAAGATTGCATGCCTCTTTGCACTCTTCTTTCTTTTTCTTTCCTCCTTTCTTCCCTTTTCTATCTTTCCTTCCTTTCCTTTTCCTTTCCTTTTCCTTTCCTTTCCTTTTCCTTCCTTCCCTTCTCTTTCTCT
The DNA here is from genome assembly GCF_049901735.1 of Notechis scutatus. Classification (NCBI taxonomy): domain Eukaryota; kingdom Metazoa; phylum Chordata; class Lepidosauria; order Squamata; family Elapidae; genus Notechis; species Notechis scutatus. The sequence goes on from NC_142022.1 coordinate 7,135,947, forward strand.
CTTTCTTTTCCCCCCTAAATCTTTCCCCCTAAAGACAATCCTTCTGTCTGGTGAAGTCGAGCTTCTTTACAAACCCTCGACTTCTCTTAGCCGAAATAATAATAATAATAATAAAAAAACATTCTTCCTTCTGGTTCTTCCACCTTAAACAGCCTGGACTCTTGTTAGCCAAAAACCTGCCCCTCCCTTCCCTTTCCCCTCTCTGCTTCTAGGCAGATAAACAACTTTTAGACAAACAAAAAAGGAACCTAAGCGTTTTTTGACTTCCCTTAAACATCTGGCCAGCTAATTCCTGTCTGATCTGGATCAACAAAACCCATTTTTTTTCAAAGCTTTGCACCACAGTTTTAATAAATTAGCATTGAGTTGACCAAAGCAATGGTTTTAAAAGAGAATTCTAAACCCTGGTTTATTTATTCAACTGGTCCAATTTTTTTAAGGTTTGGGCCACGCTCTGAAGCATCAAGAAACTTACACGTAGGTGGGAATTCGTGCAACAAGTGAGGTATACCTGGGGTGCCTTGATTTATGGGTCACGGGCTTGCAAATCTTCCTGATATACTTGCTCTGCCAAGGAACCCCACAAAATTTCCATTTAAGAAACATTGGAGTAAAGAAATGTCCAATGGTGTCACACCCACACCCACAAACACCAAACAATCCGTTCCCCAAATTTCAGAATAGAATAACAGAGTTGGAAGGGATCTTGGAGGTCATTTAGTCCAACCCCCCGCTCAGTAGGAAACCCTACACCATTTCAGACAAATGGCTGTGCGATCTCTTCCTGAAAACTTCCAGTCTTGGAGCATTTACAACTTCTGGAGGCAAGTTGTTCCATTGATTAATTTTTCTGTCAGGAAATTTCTCCTTAGTTCAGACTATTATAAAGAGTCAATTATTGGTTCCTGTATCTCAACATAGCTAGGACTGACCCCACAGCATTTCCCATCTTGGCCCCCCTCCCCATATTACAGCTAGTCCTCAACTTACAACAGTTCATTTAGTGACCACTCAAAGTTAAAATGGCCTGGAAAAAAATCAGATGTACGACTGTTTTCCCCACAAGCATGTATTTATGTTTGTGGTCCCTATTTGTGACCTTCCCAGCTGGCATCCGACAAGCAGCATTGGTGGGGGAAGGTGGATCTGCTTAATGACTATGTGTTTCACTTACTGACCGCGGCGATGGGCTTAATGACCACGGGGCTGGGGGGGCTGTAAAATCGGCCGCAGCTTCACTTAAGTGCTTCACATAGCCATGGACACACATCCCAGGTTCCAATTTTGGTCGTAATTCGAGAACGACCTGTATGCTGATTTCGGTACGGCAGAGCAGGAAAAAAAAACCAAGGGTTTCAACATGGGAAAAAATCTACACCAGGGGTGTCCAACCTTGGCAACTTTAAGACATGTGGACTTCAACTCCCAGAATTCCTCAGCCTGAGGAATTCTGGGAGTTGAAGTCCACAAGTCTTAAAGTTGCCAAGGTTGGACACCCCTGATCTACACCATTTTCATCTGAAATCAAAGCAGCGGCATTGGAATCCTCAAATCTGAATTTTGTTTTTTTGTTTTTTTCCCTCCCATTTCTCAACTTCCCAGTGCCTGAAAAAAATTGGCTGATAATCCACATTTAATGGCAATGTTTACCTGGTCAATGTCTGTCTTCTAACAAACAGAGCAGGAAGGCGGATTAAACAAGGCTACAGGATTATTCGGGATCCAGAAAATATGCTTTCCCCAAACACCAGAGGCCTCTCTTTCTCCCCCACCCATCCTCCTGTGTTTACGCCATGCGCTCGCATCCAATTCCAAGAATCCCTTTCCTCGTGAAATTAAAAGCCGCTTGCGGCCCCTGTTATTCTGAAGAGCTCGGCTGGATCTTAGCCAGGCTGGGGGAAGAGGAAAAAAAAAATTAACTGACATTGCAGCTTCGTGTTTATCTGCCTGAGGTGGGAGATAAGCACATCCCCGCAGCTGGAGTGGCTGGAATTCGACCAAAAACTCCCTGCGGAAAAAAGTTGTCAACAGCCTTCCCCCCACCCCAAACATCTGCAGGGGGGGTGTTGGGAACCAAAATGCAGGTGAAAACATGCTGTGGACTTTGAAGTTTTCCTCTAGGTCAGGAATCTGCAGTTTCCCAGTTAGAGTTTTCCGACAAGAGGACCATTGGAAAAAAAAACACATGTATTTGGGAAAGATTCGAAAGAGTAGGAATCAATTATTCCAGCAAAAAAGAAGTTAGTTAATATTGCAGCCGCAATCGCTTTAAAATTCTTTCTTTTTCTTTCCTTTACCTTTTTCTTTCTTCCTTTCTTCCCTTTATCTTTCTTTTTTTGCTTTTTTACTTTCTTTCCTTCCCTCCCTGCCTGATAAACAAAACAGGTTTCTAGCCCTCAACACAACAGGGATAAACTTGAAACTGGAGAGGTCTGGGCTAAGATTTCTAGAAATCAAAGAGAAGATTTAGTTAATGGCCCTTTTATTTCCCCCTCCCACTTCAAATCCCAGAATTCTCCAGCCAGCGTGCCTTGAGATGGGTGGACTTCAACTCCCAGAATTCCCCAGCCAGGATGCTTTAAAGTAGATGGGCTTCAACTCCCAGAATTCCCCAGCCTGCACGTTAGTTGAGGAATTCTGGGACCTGAAGTCCACATGCTTGAAAGTTGCCAAGGAGAAACTCTGTTCTAATTTAATAATTAGAAATTTGACATTTGCAGGCCGTGTTCCTTACAGATCCCTGCAGGGATCGCCTCCCACCAACCCTTCCAAGCACGGTATTTTCACCAAACAAACAGCCTCTAGGAACTTTCAGTCCAGCCAAAACACAGACCAGTTCTCAGAATCAAAAATAAAATTTTAAAAAAACACAATCAGGACATCTGTCAAGTTCCCTCCTCCAGTCTTGAGAAAGCTCCGGGGGTTGGAAAATGAGACATAAACAGATCCCCGTGATGAGAAACAGAAAATTGTCGGTGGGACAGCAAGATTAAAGGATCGGTCAGCCTCTACAGCTGGGAAAAACTCTAGGAAGGCTTCCAGATTCATCAAAGAGATTGTAAAGGGAGATGAATTTAATGAACCAGCTTGTCCATCTCTCCAAGCCATGATCTGATTAAATCAGAGTTAGATGGACGAGCCACAACTTAACACGATGTGCTAAGAGCACAAATCCTTGTTTATAAATATTTTTTGGGGGGTCCCCCCCCCCTTTTAAGTGATCTGTTGGGCTGTTTGTATGAAAAACTCTGTAGTTCTCTCTTTTTGCAAGGATCGAAAATGACTTTGTTTTCCCTTTAAAAAAACATTTAAAAAAAAAATCACTAATGCAGGAGCAACAATTTGGTCCCTGAAAAGGATAAATTTCATCCTGTTGAAGTGCAGATTTAATAGATGGTTACACAGTTTGCTTATCATTAATGGCATTTTGTGGAAAGGAGAAGTATTTAAAACTCAGCTCATTTTTTCTTTAAAAGTTCATCTATATCCCATATAGATTCCTTGGCATATATTACAGGTACTGTTCAACTAAACAAATCATTTGCTAAACAAATAATTCCCTCAACACTATCAAACTACTTACTAAGTCTGCATTACTATTACTATTAATCTTCTCATCACTCCTTATCGCCCATCCCCTCCCACTTGTGACTGTATGGTTGTAACTTTGTCGCTTGTATCCTGACGGTTTTTATTGACTATTTCCTAGTATGATTTGATGGCTTATTGTACCCTATGACTATCATCAAGTGTTGTACCTTAATGATTCTTGACTTTTGACAAATGTATCTTTGCTTTTATGTACACTGAGAGCATTCGCACTGGGACAAATTCCTTGTGTGTCCAATCACACTTGGCCAATAAAGAATTCTATTATAGTCTATTACCACCATTTTAAGTTACAAGGGCACTAAAAAATGTGACTTATGACCGTTTTTCCAGTTACGAATTTTGCAACATCCCCATGGTCACGTGATTTAAAATTCAGACGCTTGGCCACTGGTTCATACTTATGACTGTTGTTGCAGTGTGCCGGGGTCATGTAATCCCCTATTATGACCTTCTGGAGAGCGATGTCAAAGGAGGAATCAGATAACAGATAATCAGAGTTGGAAGGGACCTTATAGGTCATCTAGTCCAACCCCCCCCCCGCCCAAGCGGGAGACCCTACACCATTTCTGACAAATGGCAGTCCAATTGTGAATCCGGATTCACTTAAAAACCTTGTTACTAATTCAACAAGTGCAGTGATTCACAACTGTGGCGAGAGATCGTGAAATGGGGCAAAACCCACTTAACAAATGAATTTCGGGGCTCCACTATGGCCCTTCAGTCAAGGACTAACCTGTATAATATTTCCTGAATATGAACTGCAGTGGATTCAACTGCAAGCAAGGCACAGGATCTATATTTATCGACTGGATTTGTTTTTCCTGGCTGCACTAAATAAAATTCACTGGAAAAGGTCATCCATCCTGTTTGCACCCAGATGACCCAAATAAATATCTCGAATTTCTAGGAAGCTTGGAAAGATCACGCACTGATCACAGGTTGCCATCCAGACATAAACACCACAGAGGGCTAGAGATCCTTTTTCAGGGGTGATTCGCCAAAGGCTGTTTGGGTGAGATTACTTTGAGGAAGATCGGGAAACTGCGCAAAAGGATCATTTGTAGGATCGGTGTTCAGATTGGACGGCTGGAGAGGGACCTGTTTGCAGGTAGAGTCCTCGATGTACGACTACAATTCAGGCGGGGGCCCACGTTGCTAAGCGAGGGCATTCTGGTTCAACACTGATTTTCGTACCTTTCTTCTTTGTCAGTGAAACACTGAAAGTTGTTAACCGAGTCACACGGTCGTTAAGCGAATCTGATTCCCCCCCCCACCGATTTTGCATGTCGGAAGTCACCAATGGCAATTATGTGATCCCGGATGCAATTCATGCTGGTGGCCAAGCGTCACCAAATTTTGATCAAGTGACTCTTGGAATCCTGCGATGGTCGTAAGTCTGGGGACTGGTGGTTAAGTCACTTTTTTCCCCAGCGGTGTTGTAACTCTGCTAGTCAAATGAATGGTTATAAACTGAGGATTACCAGAAGATCAGGTTTCTTAGCATGGAATAGTACAAGATTTTCTTACGCAAGGCAGCTGTCTGGATTCCCGTCAGGGTAGATCACCCTGGATCTTTTTTTAAAGGCAAATTCCAAACCGTCTCTGTCTGCCAAGCGAAGACACATAGCTGAGCTGGGCTCACTGACAGAAACCACCGTAAGGTTGTGGTTAGGCACAAGGGCTTGAAGATCTGGCACCACCCAGAATGGGGGAAAGGTTCCTGAAATTAGCTGAGGCGGCTTAAATTGACTTCTTCGATAAGAGAAGGCACAATTCTCAGCCTTGATAAACTGATTGCCAACGCCTTAAAGGCTTTCCATAAAACAGAAAAAAAAAATCAAATTACGATTTATGGTTCAGATGATTATAGGATAGATTAGGAAAAGAAGGGAGGTTATGTTGTAAGAAGTAAAGGTATATTTGTACTTAGAACTGCTGTAAAGAAAATGAGAACCTTTTTTCCTGATTTTTCTTTTCCTTGCTTCGTTTTTAGTCTTTCCTTCCTTCCATCCTTCCTGTTTCCTCTCTCACAGTACACACGATATCTTTTTTCAACTCCCCTTCCCATCACCTCAATTTCTTTCCTTCCCCCTCCTTCCTCTTGTTCTCTCCTTTCCTTCTTCCCTCCCTCCTCCCATTCTCTCCTCCCTCCCCTCCTCATTCTCTTCTTCCTTCCTTCATTATCCTCCTTCCTTCTTCTTCTCTCCCCTTCATTATCCTCCTTCCTTTCTTCTCCCCTTCATTCTCTCCTGCTCCTTCCCTTCCTTCCTTCCATTTCTCTCCTTCATTATCCTCTCCTGCTCCGTCCCTTCCTCCTTCGTTCCATTTCTCTCCCCTTTACTCTCCTGTTCCTTCCTTCCTTCTTACCATTTCCTTCCTTCCTCTTCCTTCCTTCCCCTATTCTGTTTCCTTTTAGCTTATATTAGTTTTTAATGTTCTTTTAAATGTTTTTAAATAAAACCTTCTACTAAAGCCCCCCCCCCCCAAACCAGCCAAGACAGAATGACACCAGAACTATGCCCTCTGTCAAAGGTGACACGGTGATACCTCTTAAGGAACGGTGATACCTCTTAAGGAACGCCAAGTCCTGCCAAAGCTCACCTTTCAGATAAGGAAAACAAACGCTCAGCAAATCCAGAAAGGAACAAGAGATATGAGAAAGGGGGGGGGGGGGAGAAGAGAAAGAAACAATGGATAAGGGAGAGCCAAGGAAAGATAAATAGGTGGAGAAAGAAAGTTAAGATAGAAAGAGTAGATTTAAATCCCATGCAAAAAAAGGTCAGAGGTTATCACAAAGAACTGTGTACCCTTCAAAATCTTGAGTGTAACCGAAGAGAACCAGAAAATTTTTATTAAAGGTATTAAAGGCTGCCTCCCTCCATACATTTAGATTATTCCCTCAAGCCAGGTTCAGCTTTCTAATGGATTTTAGTCTCTTAGAGCTGGCAGATATAATAAGTCTCATGAATGAAGGCAAATAATTTATATCTAAATATTATAATATGTAAGATACACTATACATTATTTGCCTTGTGCTATAATAAATCTAATACAATCTCCATCAGCATTTACAAAATCTCCATCGGTCAATTGCAACAGAGGCTGAAGGCTATCCATGGTTTGCATCCGCCAGCAATTTTTAATTTATTTATTTTTTGAAGGTTATTCCACTGGCTCTCCTTCTGGCAATCTCTTCTGCCAATCTCCCACAACCACAACCCTGTGAGGTAAGGCCAAGCTCAGAGAGGAAGACGGGTGCAAATCCATCCAGGAGGAAGCTTCACATCCTAAATTCTCATTTTTGCTCCCTTAAAGTGATAATGATCTCTGCCAACATTATAAAAAAAAAAAAAAAGAGGTGCCACAGGAAAAAGGTTGATGTGCCAAAAAAGAGAGCAGAAATCAGGATTTATTTATTTTATTTTATTTATTTATTTTTTTGGGGGAAGGAAGAAGGAATAAAGTCCACTTTCTGTTTCTAAACCACCCTGGGTGCAAAGCCATCAGATGGCTGGGAATTTGCTTGGATGGGCAAGCCTTGCCATTTCCTGGCTTAAGCCTACCTTGTCAGGCTGTTGTGTGAGTGACAACTCACTCTGCCTCTCACTTGCAGAAAAGGACCAAAAAAAAAAAAAAAAAAGACATAACAAAAGAAAAACTGCTGCTTTGGAGCCTGAGATGGACAGGATATAAATTCAATATGTTGACTTATGCAATGTAGGTGCCTCTTTCTTGCAGCTTGGGGCAACCAAATCAATGAACAGAAGAAAAGAAGCCAAAGTATTTCTGACCTTGGATCCCCCAACCCATCCCCAGCCCTCTGGACTGCCATGCCCATCCTCCCCAGCCTCGAGAATGCAATATATATATATATATATATATATCATTTTAAAATGCAGAAGGTTGTTAAGGCTTGCAAAAAAAAGGGTGAAACGGCTTACCTCGGCTCCCCTGCTGCCCCATCTCTCTTTCGGGGTCCGCTCTCTCCTGAATCACCATTGGCGTCTCCCCACCACCTATCTCTCCGGTCCCTGGAGCCGCCATTTTGGTTCCCTCTCAATGCAGAGGCTGAGGTTGCCGTGGCAACAGCAGCTGCAATCAAGGATGCTTAGGAAGAGGAGGAGGAGTGGAGGAGAAGAGAAAGAGGAGGAGTAGAGGAGGAGGATTAAAGCAGATTCCTTCTCTTCATTTTAAATCAAAGAGGCTGAGGGCAAGGCCTCTCCCCCTCCTTATTATTCCAAAAATAATCCACCCTTGCTGGTAGCAGAGCAGGTTTTTTTTTTCCACCTTCTTTCCCTCTCTTCAAATACAAAAATTCGGAAGGTATTTTGGCAAATGCTCGAAGCTCCTCCAAATTTTTGGAATTGGAGGGTCAGAGGAATTAACTTTAAATGTGGCTTTGAAAGTACAAAATATATATATATAAGGGCTTTGAGTAAGAATGACCTAATGGCATTGCTTGGCAAAATTTAAAATTAAAAGATTAGACAAGTTAGTTAGCTAGTGAGTGAGTGAGTGATAGATAGATAAAGAGAGATATTTTGATGTAGACACAGATCAATAGAGACAGATATAGTTTGGTAGAAATAGATAGATGATAGATAGATAGATAGATAGATAGATAGATAGATAGATAGATAGATAGATAGATAGATAGATAAATGGATGGATGGATGGATGGATGGATGGATGGATAGATGGATAGATAGATTGATAGAAGAGAGAGAGAAGTAGGTAGGTAAGCAGAGAGATAAGAGAGATGATAGATAGATAGATAGATAGATAGATAGATAGATAGATAGATAGATAGATAGATGATAGATAGATAGATGATAGATGGATAGATAGATAGATAGATAGAGATAGATGATAGATAAATAAGATAGATTAGATAGATAGATTAGATAGATAGATTAGATAGATAGATAGATAGATAGATAGACAGATAGACAGAGATAGATAGACATACATAGATGATAGATAAATTAGATAGATAGATAGATAGATAGATAGATAGATAGATAGATAGATAGATGATAGATAGATAGATAGACAGATAGATTAGATAGATAGACAGACAGACAGACAGACATAAAGGGATAGATTAGAATAATATAGATAATAGAATGAGATGGATAGATAGATAGATAGAGAAATAGATTAGATATAGAGGGATAAATGAAGATAGGAGACAGAGAGATAGTCCCTAGTACCACCCTTGGTGACAAGACACATATTTGGAAAAAAAAAGATGCTTTTTATATTTTTTTACACCCAGTATCGGCATTGCTGGGCAAAATTGATAAAGATATTCATATATCAATTCACGTTAAGTTCACACATGAGCACCCAACACTTTTGGTGACACACAGCATCAGCATTGCTGGGCAAAATGTATTTATATTCCTATTTAAATTCATATTACGAGTCCCTACCACCTTGGGTGACGAGACGACACGCATTTGAAACCAGAGGCTTTCTATATTTTTAACAAGCAGGCTGGAGTACAATTCGAGTAAAAGAACATCCTTCTCGCCCTCTTAGTGTCCTATTTTTAGGGTCTTTCTTTCTTTCTTTTTTAAATTTAAAGAGCAGAAGGGTGAGGATATAAGTCAAATGTTTCCACAGGGAAGGAGCTGTCAATTCTGGATTTTAATGTCTGCATTTTTCCTCTTCTCTCTTCCAGCAGCCTCTGGGCAGGTCGTGGCCTCATGGCCCCTGGAAAACAGACCTCACCATTCCCGATAGGCGCCCACGGTGATGTCAAATAGTGGATTGCTGGTGATCGATCCCTGTTTGTCCAGCAAGAAATAAAAAGGTTTCCCTTTGATCTTGACTGGGATGATTGCAGCCACTTCTGAACGGTGGGACATGCAGCTGATGTGGCGAAGGGGCACTGTGAAGGATGAAGTGTAGCCAAAGAGGTAATAGGTCGTAAAAGTCACCTCCTGACTGCCACGGAGGAGGAGGACCCGGCTAACGGACCGTCGCGCGAAGAAGAAACCTGCCACAAAGATCAGCGTACCTGCAAAGGAAGGTGGTCGGAATTGGAGAGATCAATCAATACATTCAACAGAAGAGGATATCTGCAAGAACCGTGAGGTCCTTGGTGGTCTCTGAACTTGGTTGTTGTCTTGCAGACGTTTCAGGACCCAACTAGGGAACATCATTAGTGCTAGCAGCGAGTAGGGTTTGCAATGAGAGGGTTGGGGAGGAAGAGGGGAAGAAGGACGGGGAGGAGGAGGGCTGTGAGTTCCTCAGTACTCTCTGAGCTTGGTTGTTTTCCTGCAGACATTTCACAACCCAACTAGGTAGCATCATCAGTATTAAAGGAGGAGGAAGAGGAGAAGAAGAAGGAAGGGGGAGAGGAGGAGTGTGAGGTTCTCGGTACTCTCTGAGCTTGGTTGTTTTCCTGCAGACATTTCATGACCCAACTAGGTAGCATCATCAGTGCAAAGGAGTGTGGGGTTTGCTCCCTATTTGTATATGACAGTGTGCCCTGCCAGTATTGGTGAGGGAAACTAGTGTAGCTTGGTGGAGCAAGCTACAACATAATACGGCGAATCGCTTTGCTGGCTGAGGAATTCTGGGAGTTGAAGTCCACAAGTCTTAAAGTTGCCAAGGTTGGACACCCCTGGTCTATATCTATCTCTATCATCTCTATCTATCTATCTCTATCATCTATATATATCTGTCTATATCTATCTATCTATCTATCTATCTATCTATCTATCTATCTATCTATCTATCTATCTATCTATCTATCTATCCATCCATCCATCCATCCATCCATCCATCTTTGGCTCAGCCTTCCCTCCTTTTCCCAGGTCATTCAAATGAGGACCCGGGATTGTTGGGGGGGGCAAGAGGCTGACTCTGTAAAAACCGCTTAGAGAGGGCTGTAAAGCGGTATATAAGACTGAGGGCTATGGCTATTTCCCAGGCGCTCAGCATTTGCATTTGGACCCTAGCTGCGGTTTTGCAAACGCAACGAACAGGAAAGCAAAGCACGCACTTTACCTGGAGCTGCCCTTCAACCACGCACACACCTGTACACACCCACACACTTTTGAGTTTAGCCCATTTTTTTTTTTTTGCAACGGCGAGAGGGGAAGCCAAACACCACCCCCCCCTTCCCCTTCCCCCAATGCAAACGCCCTGCCTCGCTTACCGACGGCCAGGCAGGTGGCGGAGAAGCCGTAGCGCCACTTGGCGGAGCCCGAGGTCAGGTTGAAGAGGTTGCCCAGCCAGGGCCGGCTCGGGGGTCGCTCCTCCGAGCCCGCTTTCTCCGGGTCGGGCGGCGTTTCCCGCAGGGTGGTCAAGGCCAAGTCCGCCAGGTAGAGCCAGAAGGCCAACTGGCTCACGCAGAAGAGGCCCACGTTGCGGAAGAAGCGCGGTCGCTCGTGGTGGAAGAGCTCCACGTCCCGGTTGACGAAGCCGTCCAGCGGGAAGGGCTCCTCAGCTCGCCGGCCGGCCGGCGGGCTCCAGAGTTGGCGTCTTGCAAACGGAGGGGCCGCCGCCCCGAGCCGGGCGCTTCGCAAGCCCCCACGCAGGAGGGAGAGGCCCCCGCGGGCCCACGGGGAAGCCCAGGCGTCACGAGCCCGCGGCAGCAGCAGCAGCAGCAGCATCGCGGAGCCGCCGGATCAGGGGAGCTGCATGGCCGGGAGAGGAAAGAAGGGAGAGGAAAAAGAGGAAAGGAAAGGAAAGGAAAGGAAAGGGAAGGGGGAGGTTAAAAGATGGAGAGGAGGAAGAGAAAAGAAGGGAAGGAGGAAAGAAAAAAGAAGGAGGAAGGAGAAAGGAAAATATGGAGGAGAGGAAGGTAATAGAAGGAAAGGGAGGAAGCAAAGAGAAGATAAAAAGGAAGGAAGGAAGGAAGAAGGAAAGAAAAGTAAAATATGGAGGAAAGGAAGGTAATAGAAGGAAAGGGAGGAAGCAAAAAGAAGATAAAAGGAGGAAAGGAAGATAGAAGGAGGAAAGAAGGAAAGAAAAGTAAAATATGGAGGAAAGGAAGGTAATCGAAGGAAAGGGAGGAAGCAAAGAAAAGGAAGGAAAAAGAAGGAAAGAAAAGAAAATATGGAGGAGAGGAAGGTAAAGAAGGAAGGGAGGAAGCAAAAAGAAGATAAAAGGAGGAAAGGAAGATAAAGGAAGGAAAGGAGGAAGTAAAATATGGAAAAGGAAGGTAATAGAAGGAAAGGAGGAAGCAAAGGAAGGAAAGGAGAGGGAAGGAGGGAAGGAAAGGAGAAGCTACGAAGGAAGGAAGGAAGAAATGAGATAGGAAGGGAGCGCGTTTGTTCTGGCGGGCGCGCAAGGTCGTGGGAAGGGGGAGTAGGAAGGTAAAGAGAGTTTCGGTTTTTCTTTCTTAGCCGGCCGGATGAGTCGTTTGCACCCCTAGATGCGTGTCCCGGGGCTCTCCTGCCTGCACGCCAGGATGCAAGATTCAGAAGCGTGTTGGGGGGTGGGGAAGCGAATCCCACCCCAATTCAAACGGGGTGTAACTAATACCGGTTACTCGCTGGTGGTTTCCCTCCTTTGCAATTCCAGAGCTGGAGACTTCCACTCCCGGCATGCTCAGGGGCCATCCCTACGGTGGAACTCTGGGAGTTGGAGTCCACACGTGCAAACCCGGAAGTTGCCCAGGTTCTGGAACCATGGATTACGTTTAAGGGGAATTGCTGGTTTGGGCTCCAGGGAGTAAATGGGTGGGAGTAAGGTGCAAATCTCTCGATTTTTATTTTATTTTAAAGATTTTGGACCTGGTTTTATTTTAGATCTGATCTAAGTTTTAGGGTGTCCCCACGTGGCAGGCGTAAACCTGAATTGTGCTTTGCTAAGTCATAGTTTATTCATGTTGTATTAATCAAGTTTGGCTGGATTGAGCCATAACTGGAATAAATAATTGACCCAACATTTTTTGCATTAAATTAACCAGTTTCATTTGCAGTTTATATGATGGATGAAAAATGAGCCATTTTGGAAAACGATGGGGCTTTGGGGTTAAGCTGCAACCACACAAACAAATCCACAGAGAATCTTGTGATTTATCACTTTAGCATCTTATGATTTATGGTTGCGTCTAATGATTCATAACTTACCATTTTGTTGTTTGTATATCCACCGAAGACAAATTCCTTGCGTGTCCAATCACACTTGGCCAATTAAACGTATTATCTGGTTAGGTTTAACACTTTGCGCGGCAAGCAAATTTTTACAAAATCAATGGACGGACAAAATCCTGAACTTTTCCAGCTTTTCTTTTTTCTATGCACTGCAATATGCATCCCCCAGACGTATGTTATTTTGTTCCCAGTTATTCCTGCTTGTTGGAACAAAAACCACCCAGAGCAGGGTAGCTTTTAAATTTAAAAAAATAAGGAATCTTTGCCAAGAGACGTCCTGCTTGAGGGAAAAATCAAAGCTATTTACAACGTTTTATCGATGTCTTTATTGAGAAATTCTTTTTTTTTTTTTTTTTGGGAAGGAGACGCTGAGGAATTTACCCCCGATTCGCGGAAGAGAAAGCCAGTTCCTCGCAGGCCCAAGAACGTGACACACAAAAGTCTGAGATTTTAATAACAACTTTACTAGGCAGTGTTTCCATGGACTGGAAGGAAAACACGGAAGCTAGAGCTTGCTGGACAGAAGCGACCCCCGTCCCCCAAAAGAAGGAAACGCCAGTTCATAAGAGAAAATTGGTGTAGTGTAGGGGAAGAAAAAAAAAAAAAAAAAGGTGAAGAATGGGCCAAAAATCATTCATTAAAAAAAAAAAAAATTCCCAAAGGGATGAAAGGAAAGGTAGATCTCTTTCTTTCTTTCTTTCTTTCTTTCTTTCTTTCTTTCTTTCTTTCTTTCTTTCTTTCTTTCTTTCTTTCTTTCTTTCTTTCTTTCTTTCTTTTCCTTTCTTTTTCTTTCTTTCTCTTTCTTTCTTTCTTTCTTTCTTTCTTTCTTTCTTTCTTTCTTTCTTTCATTCTCTTTCTTTCTTTCTTTCTTTCTCTCTCTCTCTCTCCGGCTTCTGAATTTGTCTTCTCAGCCCGCCGGCCTCTCTCAGCGTCTCTTCCAACGGGGCACTGCGTCTTCTACTACAGCACAAACTCGCGGTTTCTACCTCCACCCCCAACGGCAAAAGGTATTTTTTTTAAGAGGCACGGCGTCCCCGAGGGGGGAGCAGGGCAGGAGTCTCTCTTAATTTACAATGGAGAAACTTTTTATTTACAAAACCAGGTATCTCAACAATAAAAATGCGGCTCCGATCGACTTTGGTCGTCCGCTTAGTGCATAAACGCCACTTCGGGGATCTTCTGCTCAGCCTGGGAGAAGCAGGGGAAAAAAAAGGGAAGGAGGGGAGTCAGAAATTGCGGCTTTTGTGGATGTCTGAGTTGTTGGCAAACATCCCCGAGGTGTCTTTTGCGGGATGCCTTGGACTATGGGACAGGCAGTCCTCGACTTAACAATTCTTTCATTCCCCGTTCAAAGTTCACGGACTTCGGGCCAGATTTTCACACTCAACGACCACTGTCGCTTCCCCATATGGTCATGCAGGCAAGCCCCCCTCGCACCCGCAGACAGCTACAACGCCTCACAAACTTTTACTGGCAATTCATCCCCTCCTTTGTGAGGATTGCCAAGCCCAAGGACAGACCTCCTAAAGTCAGGGAGCCCAGGAATGACACCCTGCCCAGGACAACCCCTACAGTCTACTGCCTTTTGGGCTACGAAACTACATAGCCCCAAAGGCATTAAGAGTTGTTAACCTAACCCTACGTAGCTTTTTCTCTGGTAATATCACACTACTAACTAGAGCATACAAAACATTTGCTAGACCAATACTTGAATACAGCTCATCAGTCTGGAACCCATATCATGTATCTGATATTAACACAGTTGAGAAAGTCTAGAAATATTTCATAAGAAGAGTTCTCCACTCCTCTACTCGTTGCAGAAGACCTTATGCCACCAGACTCGAAATTCTAGACCTAGAAAACATAGAACTACGCTGCCTTCGGTCTGATCTAAGTATAGTATATAAAAATCATACATTGCAATGTCCTGTCAATGAATACTTCAGCTTCAATCATAACAACACTAGAGCAAACAATAGATACAAACTCAAGGTTAACCGCACCAAACTTGATGGCAGGAAATACGATGACTTCAGCCACAGAGTGGTCAATGTCTGGAATCCTCTACCTGACTCTGTGGTTTCTTCCCCAAACCCCCAAAACTTTAACCTTAGACTTTCTACTATTGACCTCACCGCTTTCCTAAGAGGTCTGTAGGGGGTGTGCATAAGCGCACCAACATGCCTACTGTCCCTGTCCTATTGTTTCTTTTATTTTTCTTATATGTATCCATTTCACGTATTCATAACTATGTATGTACTTATACCTATTATCTTCTAAGAGATTGACAAATCAAATAAATAAAATAAAAATACAGGGGAACCTAACCTGCCAAAAAGCATTTGAAACACTGTTTGCAAAAGAAGCACCCTGACCCCCAACAGCCCCTTTGTCGTTCGAGCGGACGCCAGCGACGTGGCAGTGGGAGCAGTGCTGCTCCAAAGGAACGACCAAGGGAGCCTACAGCCCTGCGCCTACCCCTCCCGCAAGGTCACGGACAACGTGATTAAAAAAAAGGGGGGAAAAAAATCAGTCGTCAGCTTGGCAACTGACTCGTATTTACGACGGTTGCAGTGTCCCCGGGCTCAGGGGATCCCCTTTTGCAACCTTCTGACCAGCGAAGTCAAATGGGGGAAACCCGTTTTGCGACCTTGATTTGCCATGAAACGAATGCCCTGCAGGGCGTGTGTGTGTGTGTTAAGCTAGTAACTCAAGTGAATCTGGCATGTCGTCCCGCGTCTTGGGCTTTGCTTGTCAGAAGGTCGTGAAAGGAGATGCTGCCACTGCCATAAAGATGAGCCAGTTTTCAGGCCCCCGAGTTTTGATCATGGGGGACACCCCAACGGTCCTAAGTGTGAAAAATGGCCACTTTTTTCGGTGCCCATTGGGACTTTCGGCCACTGGGGGAACTGTTGTAGGTGGAGGGCTACCTGTACAATGGCCAGAATCCCAAGGGAGGGGCACC
This sequence comes from Notechis scutatus, assembly GCF_049901735.1. Classification (NCBI taxonomy): domain Eukaryota; kingdom Metazoa; phylum Chordata; class Lepidosauria; order Squamata; family Elapidae; genus Notechis; species Notechis scutatus. The sequence goes on from NC_142022.1 coordinate 7,151,640, forward strand.
CAATAGGAATCTTGGGACGCTCACCTTCAGCTGGGTGTAGGCGTGAGCTGCTTTCGCGTAGTTCCAATCGTTGTCCAAGAGGCACCTGGGCAGAGAGAGAGAGAGGAGAGAGAGATTGAAGGATTGAGGGGGAGAGGAGAGAGATTGAAAGAGAGAAAGAGAAGGATTGAAAGAGAGGAGAGAGAAGAAAGACAGATTGAAAGAGATGGAGAGAAATTGAAAGATCGAGAGAAAGAGAAGGATTGGAAGAGAGAGAGAGAGAGGAGAAAGAGATTGAAGGTTTGAGGGAGAGAGGAGATTAAAGAGATTGAGAGAAAGAGATTGAAAGTGGGAGATTGAGAGAAAGAAAGAGGATTGAAAGAGAGAGAGAGAGAGAGAAAGAGATTGAAGGTTTGAGGAGAGAGGAGATTAAAGAGATTGAGAGAAAGAGATTGAAAGTGGGAGATTGAGAGAAAGAAGAGGATTGGAAGAGAGAGAGAGAGGGAGAAAGAGATTGAAGGTTTGAGGAGAGAGGAGATTAAAGAGATTGAGAGAAAGAGATTGAAAGTGAGAGATTGAGAGAAAGAAGAGGATTGAAAGAGGAGAGAGAGAGAGGAGAAAGAGATTGAAGGTTTGAGGAGAGAAGAGATTAAAGAGATTGAGAGAAAGAGATTGAAAGTGAGAGATTGAGAGAAGAAGAGGATTGAAAGAGGAGAGAGAGAGAGGAGAAAGAGATTGAAGGTTTGAGGGAGAGAGGAGATTAAAGAGATTGAGAGAAAGAGATTGAAAGTGAGAGATTGAGAGAAAGAAAGAGGATTGAAAGAGAGAGAGAGAGAGAGGAGAAAGAGATTGAAGGTTTGAGGGAGAGAGGTGATTAAAGAGATTGAGAGAAAGAGATTGAAAGTGAGAGATTGAGAGAAAGAAGAAGTTGAAAGAGAGAGAGAGAGAGGAGAAAGAGATTGAAGGTTTGAGGGAGAGAGGAGATTAAAGAGATTGAGAGAAAGAGATTGAAAGTGAGAGATTGAGAGAAAGAAAGAGGATTGAAAGAGAGAGAGAGAGAGGAGAAAGAGATTGAAGGTTTGAGGGAGAGAGGAGATTAAAGAGATTGAGAGAAAGAGATTGAAAGTGAGAGATTGAGAGAAAGAAAGAGGATTGAAAGAGGAGAGAGAGAGAGGAGAAAGAGATTGAAGGTTTGAGGGAGAGAGGAGATTAAAGAGATTGAGAGAAAGAGATTGAAAGTGAGAGATTGAGAGAAAGAAAGAGGATTGAAGAGAGAGAGAGAGAGGAGAAAGAGATTGAAGGTTTGAGAGAAAGAGAGAAAGGAAGAAGGATTGAAAGAGGAGAGAGAGAGAGAGAGAGAGGAAAGACAGATTGAAAGAGATTGAGAGAAAAAGGAAGAAGGACTGAAAGAGGAGAGAGAGGGAGGAAAGACAGACTGAAAGATTTGAGAGGAGAAATTGAAAGAGAGATTGAAAGAAGGATTGAAAGAGATTGGGAGAGATTGAAAGAAAGAAAGGAGAGAGAGGGAGAAAGGAGAGACCGATTGAAAGAGATAGAAAGAGAAGGATTGAAAGAGGAGAGAAAGACATTGAAACATTGAGAGGAGAAATTGAAAGAGAGAAAGAAAGGAGATTGAAAGATTGAAGAGAGAGAGAGATTGAGATAAAAAGAGGAGAGAGATTGAGACAAAGGAGAGATGGAAAGAGAGATTGAGAGGGATTGAAAAAGAAATAGAAGAGAGAGAGAGGAGGTCCTTAAGCCACGGGAGAGACCCCTGACGTCGGTCGGACGCCATCTTGGCCTCAAACCCCCTACCCCCCCACTTCCTGCCCTCGTTCCCCTGCCGGCACTCACTTCTGAGACCACTCCAGGTTCATGCCCGACTGCAGGGAGAAATTCTGCAGCATTTCCTGCTGCTCGGCCGTCAGGGTGGGCCCGGGGCTCAACGCCGGCATGGGCTCGGTGGAAGGGATGGGCACGGGGCTGGAGGACGGGGTGGGGGCCGGCATGACGAAGGCCTTGCGGATTTCCGTGATGGTGGCTTTGCGGATGAAGATCTGGTCGTTCACGATGCTCAGCCTGGGGAAAAGGAAAGGGAAGAGCTGCAGCCATGGAGGCTCCCCACAGGGGCAGGGAGCCCTCGACTTACAAACCTGCTCATTCAGGGACCATTCCAAGTTACAACGGGACGCCGGACCGGTTTTCACATTGATCAGAATTCAGGCCCTTGGCAACCGGCTCGTTATTTATGACGGTCGCAGAACCGCAGGGTCTGTGTGTCCACCTGATCCCCTTTTGCGACCGCCTGACCAGTGAAGTCCAGGGTTTCTCTTAACAACCGGGTCACTGACTTTGACAACCGGGGCGATTCACTTAACAACGATAGCAAGAGCGGTGGCAAAACTCCCCTTAACCAACGTCTTGTTTAGCAAGGAGAAGCTCGGCCTCAGTTGTGGCCGTAAGTCGAGGACCGCCTGCCGGTGGAGAGGCCCGATTCACTTTATAACGATGTGACTAAGCTGCCCTTAACAACTCTGGCCAGAAAAGTCATAAAGACGGGGCAAAGCTCGTTTAACGGATGTCTCGCTTAGCGACGGGAATGTTGGGGCCTCAATGATGGCCGAACGTTGAGGACTATCTATACTCTAGCAGTTTAGAGAGGAGGGGAAGTTGGGCCACTTTCCCCGGGGTGGGTGGGAGAGGTTAATGCTTGGGAGGGGGTGGGGGGAGCCCCGAGAGACCGCAAAATCTTAAAAATAACAGCCGCACCATTACTGACTCACCCCGTCGTGCCGGGTGCTAACCCTACGCTCACAGAGTGGCTTTCCAAAAAAACTACAGTTGGAGGTCGGGTTCCCTATTATTTCTTGCAACGACTCTCTAAATTTTTGGGTGGGGGGAAAAAGAAAAAAAGGAAGAAAAAAAAGAGAGCAAGGTGGGGAAAAAGCAGGCAAGCGTGAAGATGGTACCACGCTGGAGGCTTCAATAAAAAAGAGAATGTCTTTAGGTTGAAATGATGCTCTCTGAGCTTGGTGGTTTTCTTGCAGACGTTTCATTACCGAACTAGGTCACGTCATCAGGGCTAGGAGGGGTTGGGGAGGAAGAGGGCTGTGGGGTCCTTGGTGCTCTCTAAGCGTGGTTGTTTTCTTGCAGGCGTTTTATTACCCTACTAGGGAACAGGGCTAGAAAGGAGAGGGGTTGGGGGAGGAGGAGGAGGAGGACTGTGGGGTCCTTGCTGCTGTTTTTTTCCTGCAGACGTTTCATCACCAAACTAGGTAACATCATCAGGGCTACACTGGAGGGGGCTGGGCCTTACAAACCCAAACAAAAATCTTTTGGAGATGTTTGGACTTCAGGAAACAACACGATCCTTTCAAAGGGCGGGGGGTTTGGGGATGGGGGTGTGATGAAAGAGACAGACAGCGACTGACTCAAAAGGGCCTAAGGCTGGATTTGAACTCCAATCCCACTCTTGGGGTGGCCCCGATTATCCTGCCCGTCTGCCGAGGCTCTGGAACCGCTCCCCTTACCCGCTGAGGCCCACAGGGACCGCAATGAAGATCCGGGAGAAGGCCCGCACGACGTCCCGAAAGCGGCTGTCGACTGGAGAGGGAGAAGGAAACGAGAGAGAGAGAGGCGTGTGTGTGTGTGTGTGTGTGTGTGTGTGTGTGTGTCAGGAAGGAGCCCAGCATGCTGAGGCCCGACCCCACCCCGCCCCACCCCCCTGCGTTGTAGGACAGGGCCTTTGCGAACCCCACACACTCACCTTCCTTAAAGATTCCTTTCAGGGTGGAAACAGAGCAACGTATTCTGAAACGGAGAGAAAGCAGCAGCGTTAAAAACAAGGAGGGGATGTGGCCAACACACACCTCTCTCCACAAAAATTAAAAACCCGCAACCAGGCGCCGCATCGACACTACGCAGGGAATCTATCTCACCATCTACTTCTGTCCCACTAACCGCAGCACCATTGAGAGTGTCCTGACATACGGCAGGAGAAGCTCTGGAGCGGACAAAAAAAAAAAAAAAAAAAGGCTCTGCAGAGAATCATTAAAACTGCCCAGAAGATCATTGGGCTCCAGCCCTGGACGACAATCTTCGCCTCTCGCTGTCTGAGGAAGCTGCACAACATTCCCAGGGACTCTTCCCATCCTGCTCACAATCTTTGCAAACTGTTGCCTTCTGGCAGAAGATGCAGAGCAATTAAAACTCGGACCACACGTTTTTCTGAAGAGTTTTTTTATCCCAGAGCTATATTGGCACTTAAGGATCACCATCAGTGAGCCGTTGGACAGTCTTACTTGGTCTGTTGTGTGGATGATGTGTGTTTTAAGGACTGGGGAACCTTGTCGGGTTGTTGTTGTAATTATTAGCCCAAAAGCACTGGTGAGAGAGAGAAATTCCCTGAAGAAGACAGACAATTCCCTAAAAATTCTGGAAGCTCGGAAGACAAAACTTCTGGTCCCGGTGACTTACGACTACAGTTGAGCCCAGAATTTAGATGTTGCTAAGTGAGGCATTTGTTCAGTTGAGTTTTATGACTTTTCTTGCCACGTTTGTTCAGGGAATCGCTGTGGGCGGTTCAATTGGACCCACGTTTCAACTCATAAAATATTTCCGTGGTTTTTTTTAGAGTTGCCAACAGAAAGGGGGTTGAAAGAGCAGTGCAGCAGCTTGGAAACCAAAAGTGCATTCCATAAATGTTTTCAAAGATAGTAACTAGGTGACTGAAGTTTCTGCCAGGCAAATATCTAACGGGAGAGCCTGATTGATGGCTCTGAGCTATGGCTGTGTCCCATTGGTGAATATGAATTACGATACACCCAGGGGGTGGGGGAATACCAGGGTCAAGGGTGACAATGAATTATATGTCTCAGAGTTGGCTACACCCAGGCAGCGCCGGACATGTTAACTCCCAATAAATCCTTTGGAAGTTTTGGAAGTTTGGCTCATGATTTAATTGAGGGTAACTGCCGGAATCCTGACAACATGTTGTTAAGTGAATAGGACTTCCCTATTGACTTGGGCTTGTTAGAAGGCCGCAAAAGGAGATTGCGTGATCCCCAGAATGCTGCGACCGTCATAAATGTGAATCATTTATCAAGCACATGAATATCAACCACATGACTATGAGGCATCTGCTGCAAGGGTCACAGGCGTGACAAATTAAATCCTTGGGACGGAAGACCCAGGTCCGGAGGTGGCTGATGAGGAAGAGGAGGAACCGCTGGGTCCAGTGCCTGACACGCGGATGTGCAGAAGGCAGAGAGGAGAGGAGAGCAGTGGAAATCTATGGGCCGGTCCTTGGGATGGAAGAGCCACCACTGCTAGCGAAGCTCCACCCTCGCTTTGGGTATAAAAGGCAGGGAGCAGAGATAAATAGATGTGGTATACAACTACTCATCTCCCAGCCAGCCGGACTTGTTAGCCTGCTGTGAGAGAGACTCTTAGCCGAGCATAGGTAATAAGTTACAAACTGAGCGGTTTGTCATTCTTTTTATTGTTCCTAGTACAGTAACCGGCACGCACAGATCAACTGAACAAGGTCAGCACTGAAATCAATCGTCTTTCAGTGTAATTTAACCCTTTACCCCACCCACCTAATAGCGGTCTATCTCCACCCTGCGCTTATTTCCCAATTACCCTATTAACTCTATAATTCTTTTCTTTTTTTTAACAAATTTTATTCAGTTTTTCACATTAAAAACAAAAATCTCTTTTTAGTGGACAAGGTATTTCCGGGTCATCACCTTTACATACAAATATGACAGTAATTATACATTCATATATGCATACTTAATTCTATTATTACCTTTTCCATTCCAAATTTGTAATGGAACCCTAACCCTTTGTAATTTCGCCGCTCACTTTTCTGTTCTTAAAAATTCCATGTTACCTTAATCCCGGGGTACTTTTGTTTAGTTGTATTGCCCAGTTGTCCCGGTTCAGATGTTATCCACCTCTTTCTTCCCTCCTGCACAAAGCTTAATCCAGCTGAGTACTCCTCTTCGGGGTGGCCATTTTAAACCACCGCTACATTCGTCTTCGGGGGGAGGGGGAAGAGACCAAGCCCAGGAGGGGAGATGCGGCTCTCCTCAACCTGGCTTGCGGCTTCCCCTTACTCCGCCGCCCCTCCAAGGCAGCTTCAGCCCCTAATCGTAATGATCGGGGCTCTCCAACGAAAGAGCACGGACCATAGCCGCAGAGAGTCGCGATCTATGGTCCGTCAGCGAGGAAGCTCCACCTTCTTCCCAGCTTAAGTCTATAATTCTATAGCCTACATATATACCCGCGATTCCCAGTTACCCTGTATGCCTCCCGTTTCCACGGTTGCCCTCTTCAATCCCTCTCTCGATTTATCATTAGAGTCTGATAAATAGCAATAGCACTTAAGACTTATATACCACTTTATAGTGCTTTACAGCCCTCTCAAAGCGGTTTACAGAGTCAGCCTCTTGCCCCCAACAATCTGGGTCCTCATTTTACCCACCTCGGAAGGACGGAAGGCTGAATCAACCTTGAGCCTGGTGGGATTCGATCTGCCAAATTGCAGTAGGAGTAGCTTGCAGTACTGCGCTCTAACCACTGCGCCACCGAGGCTCCTGATACTATCTCCTCTGCTCCCCACCCCCTTCGTGGATTTATCGCCATGGTGTTTTTTGTTGCCAATCCTTCATAGCCGATCATGGACATGTAAATAATTGAGTTCCCCTCCTCAACTTAGATTAATAATCATTAGAAGGTTATCCAGTAGCGTTGTTTGTTTCCTCCGCTCCGTCTCCCTCAATCCCCTAAGCTTCAAGATGCTATCGAGCGAGACATTTCGTGAAGCGCGACAGGGAGACATTTTGCCAGGGCAAAAGGAATCATCTGAGTTCGCTTCAGAGGGTTTGTTGTGTTTGGGGAGCTGGCCCAGAACTACAGGCCTCCCCTTGGCTGATCTCAAAAATACAGCTAAGCCTCGGCTTACGACCGTAGTGGAGCCCATCCCATCCCGGTTGTTCAGTCAGACCTGGCCAGTCCTTTCTCCTTACTCACCGTTTGTGCACAGACGTCCACCACGAAGGAATTCACGTCATGCTGAGTCTTGGGCAATTCGCTGAGGAAAGCCACGACGTTCAACTTGGTGTGTTTGAGGAGTCGGAAGCGCAAGGCTGAAGGGGAGGAAGAGAAAAAGGCAGGAGGGTTTTTGGAGGTAAATCGGGGCTTTCTACCCAAAATAAAAAAGAACCTGAAACCCAGAAAGGGAAGCAGAGGCTACAAAAGGCTTCCCACCTCAAAGGAACAAGGAACAGAAACAAAGAGTGGCCAACAAGGACCGTGGGAACGTGACCAAAAGAAAGTTGGATGCAAAAAAAAAAAAAAAGTATTAAAAGGAAAGAATTTGGGATCTATGAACTCGAATTAAAAAGGGTTTTGAACTCGGGGATACTGGGCATATATAACTTCTCTGCAGGAAAACTTGGGGCCTGTTCCTGGTCTCTCCAACTAAAGGGATCCAGGAGCTGGGAAGGGTCTCAATCTGTGACCCTGAAAGGCATGTTGAGCGAGACAGAATGACAAGTGGACTGAATAAAGAGGTTATTTAATTTTTCCCCTGCCTCTATTATATTTCATAAATAACTCAAGGCGGTAAACATACATAATTCTTCCTCCTCCTCCTCTTTTACCCAGAACAACCCTGTGAGGTAGGTTGCGCTGAGAGAGGGAAGGGCTGGCCCAAAGTCACCCAGACGGCTTTCATGCCTAAGACAGGACTAGAACTCCCAGTCTCCTGGCGATTGGCCCAAAGCCACCCAGCTGGCATTCTGCCCTAAGGCGGGACTAGAACTCACCGTCTAGACCAAACTGTCTCTAGGTAACTGATTAACTGGTTAAGGAATTTAAGCAGGGAACGAAGAAGGGGTGGTTGGTGGTGGTGGGTCTGGAAACTTTCTGCATTTTCCAAAGAAAGGATTTCGCTTTGCACCCAACGCTCTTCCATACTAGGCCTCCAAGGTAGCCTCTTAACCCCAAAACCCCCTTTCTTATCATCATTGGCTTACAAGGATCCTTCTGTCGCTTCACATTCCGGCTGTTTTTGAAGTATTCAGCCAAAGCGGTCCTGCAGGGAAAATTAAATTAAATAAATCAATAAAATACAAGACTTCAGAGCACATATTTTTAAATAATCAAAACTGGGGCAGTTGTTTGGGGGGGAAGAGGTAAAGAACCTTCACTTGAGTAAACCAGAGGCCTATCTTTGGCTATAAACCTCATTAAAAAACTCTAGGCATTGATGTTATCATATGCTGACCGGAAGAGGCAATCTCTGGAATCGGGTCCCTCTGAACTGACCAAAACCCCCCACTTTTCAAACTCAAGGGTCAGCCTCTTGCTCCCAACAATCCGGCTCCTCGTTTTATCCACCTCAGAAGGATGGAAGGCTGTCACGTTTTCTGACTGGGTTCGCCCTGCACGCTCCCCTTCTTATGCTGTTTTCCAGGGGAGTCGACCATCCTGAATATTAAACGGGTGCGCTTGTAATCCCGAGTCCCAGTAAGGAAAAGGAAGCGGGTGCAAAAATATCCAGGTTAACTCGTTGGCCGAGGTCAACAAGCGCGGGGTAAATGTGGCCGATGAGCTTTAAAAATATCTGTCCGTAGACCCCAGCACAAGTTAAGACGGAACACGCTGAGCTCCCAAGCCAAGCAGTGGAAACCCCGAAAACAGACCTCTGAGGGTGATTCACGGAGAATGGGATGTTCAGCGAACAGCAGGCCGCCTCGTGATAGGCATCCAGCAGGCCTTGTCTGTCTCCAGAATCGTAGATGGCGTAATATCTGGAAAGGAAGGGACAATTTGGCACCAGCTGTCAGGATTCCGGCAGTTACCCCCAATTAAATCATGAGTCTCGAGCCAAACTTCCAAAACTTAAAGAAGATTTATTGGCCACATGTCTGGCACTGCCTGGATGTAGCCGACTCTGAGACACATCATTCATTGTCACCCTTGACTCTGGTTTTCTCCCCCACCCCCTGGGTGTATCGTAATTCCTATTCTCCAATGGGACACCTCCATAGCCCAGAGGCATCAATCATGCTCCCCAGTTAGATATTTGCCCGGCAGAAACTTCAGTCACCTAGTTACTATCTTTGAAAAACTATGTATGGAATGCGCTTTTGATTTCCAAGCTGCCACACTGCTCCCCTCTCCCTTTCTGTTCGCAACTCTAACAAGACCATAGAAATATTTTATGAGTTGACACCACCACAGAGAGCAGGATACACTATTCTTTCATAGAACATGGCCTAACAGAGTTGGAAGGGACCTTGGGAGGCCTTCTAGTCCAACCCTTCTCAAGTAAGAGAGTCTATACCATTCAGGACAAATGGATGTCCAGTCTCTTCTCTAAAAAATCTCCAGTGTTGGGAGTACCCACAACTTCTGGAGGGAAGCCGTTCCACTGACTGGTTGTTCTCATTACAGGTAGTCCTCAACTTACACCAGTTCATTTAGTGACCGGAAAAAGTGACTTATGACCGTTTTTCACACTTCCAACTGTTGCAGCACCTCCCCCCGTGGTCACAATTCGGACACGTGGCAACGGGCACGTATTTACGACGGTCGCAGTGTCCTCGGGGGGGTCACATGAACCCCCTTTGTGACCTTCTGACAAGCAAAATCAACGCAGAATCCAGATTCCCTTAACGATGGTGTCACTGACTTAATAACGGCAGCAATTCACTTAACAACTGCTCGCGAGAAAGGTCGTAAAGTGGGGCGCAAAACTCATTGAACAACTGTCTTCAGAAATTCTGGGCTCAATGGCGGCCATAAGTCGAGAACTATCTGTGCCAACAACTTTCTCCTTAGTTCCAGGTTGCTTCTCTCCTTGATTAGTTTCCACCCGTTGCTTCTTGTCCCGCCCTGCAGCTGATCTGGAGAATAGCTTGACTCCCTCTTCTTTGGGGGTAGCTCCTCAAGTACTGGAAGACTGCCATCATGTCACCCCCTTGTCCTTCCTTCTCTTTATTAGAGTAGATCTACCTAAGCCAGTGTGACTATCCACTGAGGTGCACAGAAGGCTGTCACTTTCCCACTAAAATGGTACCTATTTATCTACTCGCATTTGCCTGCTTTCGAACGGTGAGGTGGTTAAGAGCTGGAGCAAGTAACGGGAGCTCACTCTGTTGTTGCGGAGCTCGGGTCTCAAACCTGCACCTGCCAGCTTTCCAGCCGACAAGTTCAGTGTCTTTAAACACTGAGCCTTCGTCACCCTGGAAAGCATATAACCTGACTTAAAATGACCCTTAAAAACACAAGACAAACTTCTACACAAAGATCGGGATTACTGGTTTAGCCTTCCAAAAGATCTGCGTGCTCCTCTCCTTATGTGCGCTAGTGGTAAACTGCTCTTAATTATTAATAAAGTGCCTTCATTATATTGGATTTATTATAATAGAGGGACTACATATTTAATAATACATGTGCTGACAGCAGCGAGAATTGTATCTGTACAATACAGATGAAAAGTATAATTAGAAAACATTAGATGAAAAGTATAATTAGAAAACATTAGATGAAAAGTATAATTAGAAAACATTAGATGAAAAGTGTAATTAGAAAATATTAGATGAAAAGTGTAATTAGAAAATATTAGAAAAAAAGTATAATTAGAAAATAGTAGATGAAAAGTATAATTAGAAAATATTAGACTGTGCGGAGATGGATAGGCTGACATTAATAATAAAAGATAAGAAACAGAATACTTTCTAACGGGATTTGCTTTATCAATGGTTAGATAAAAGAGGTAGAAATTAGAAAGGGAAAGATTACTGATATGTGTAAGTAAAGGATAAAAGAATTGGATTATACATAAGTAAACATTAGTAGTAGCATTATTACAGTTATCATCATCATTATTATGACTAGTATTATTATACTGTATAAGTAAATTGATCCAGACTCAACCAACTCTGGAAGTTGAAGTCCACAAGTCTTAAAAGTTGCCAAGGTTGGAGACCCCTGATCCAGACAATAACTGTTCATTAAGCACGTATGTATTTTAAAGGAAAAAGAAAAGTATAATTAGAATTCAAACAATATTATTAATCAAGTGATACTCACTGTTGTAGAAAGCGGGCGATCAGCACTTTCAAGCCCTCGGAGGCAAAATAACTGCCCTGCGGAAAAAGAGACGAGGAGGCTGGTTTCCAAGTGGGCCAGGAAGGACGGCTGAACTCGCCAGACCCTGGTGGGGTTCAGTATCAGGTTCCCTCCCCCCTCCCTTTTCCATCTGCCCCTTTCCCCAAGGGGGGGTCGGTCTACCTTGAATTGAGGCAGAGTGGTTGGCGTTTGTAAATCAAATGAGATCGGCGGGGGCAGATCGTTACCGTCCTGCGGAAGGAAAGAAGAGGGAAGGTTTGTCAAACATTTATTTGGTTTGTCAATTGCTTACAAGGTAATAGGTATAAGTAAAAACATAGTTATGAATACATGGATACATATAAGAAAAAAAAGAAACAATAGGACAGGGACGGTAGGCACGATTGGTGCACTTATGCAGGCCCCCTACAGACCTCTGAGGAAAGGGGTGAGGTCAATAGTAGACAGTCTAAGGTTAAAGTTTTTGGGGTTTGGGGAAGAAACCACAGAGTCAGGTAGAGTATTCCAGACATTGACCACTCTGTGGATGAAGTCATATTTCCTGCAATCAACTTTGGTGCGGTTAACTTTGAGTTTGTATCTATTGTGTGCTCTTGTGTTGTTATGGTTGAAGCTGAAGTATTCATTGACAGGTAGGACATTGCAATGTATGATTTTATATACCATACTTAGATCGGACTGAAGGCGGCGTAGTTCAAGGTTTTCTAGGTCTAGAATTTCCAGTCTGGTGGCATAAGGTCTTCTGCAACGAGTAGAGGAGTGGAGAACTCTTCTTGTGAAATATTTCTGGACTTTCTCAACTGTATTAATATCCGATTACGTAATGCGGGTTCCAGACTGATGAGCTGTATTCAAGTATTGGTCTAGCAAATGTTTTTTTAGGCTCTAGTTAATAGTGTGGTGTTACCAGAGAAAAAGCTACGTAGGATTAGGTTAACAACTCTTAATGCCTTTTGGACTATGTAGTTACAGTGGGCTCTAGCACTTAGATCATTAGAGATGAGTACTCCAAGATCCTTGACAGAGTTTGGGTCATCACTCACACACACACACACACACCAGGGCCCGCCAGTTTTGGATAACTCACCAGCCGCAGCAGCTTGGGGAACCGTTCTCGGATGGTGCTGGCGGAAACACAAACAAGAATGAGTACGCAGCTGATCCTGTTGGCACAGCCGACCCCCCCCCACCCCTCCCTCCCTCCCTCTGACCGCCTGCCTCGGTGGACCCTATCGCCTGCCCTCGCGAGCCCGTTTCGTCCATCTTAGGAACGGCGTCCATGCTTCAGCAGGGTTTGAATCCCCCAGCATGGGGCTGATGGGCCGTGTGGTCAAAAAAAAAAAAAAAAAAAGGGAAGGACTTGTAAATTGCTCCAGTGGACGGAAGTTAAAGTCTTCCCCTTAGAAGCTGCGGATCCGGCGGTTTAAGTTACAAAGCAGCTAGTTCTCTTTAAAACGGGAGCCTTGGCGCCCGGTCGGCGTTTTGCAAAGAGCGGGAATCGAATTCGTCCGACCGGTTTTGAGCCTTGGAGCGATTGTTCTCAGGGCTAAGAAATGGGGACGTGACTCACCGGAATCTTTAAACGAGGAGCTGTGAAATAAGACTCAACGGCTGTTTTCTAGATCTTTTTTGGGTGGGTGGGTGGGTGGGTGGAGGAGCCCAAGGAATTTACATAAAACAAGAGCAGTCAAACGAAGGTTGGAACTCGGCCCAGGTGCTAAAGGAGCACAATAAAAGGCCGTGGAAAGAAACCAGCACCCCTTAAATGAAGCTCCGTCACTTCTGCAATCGTTAAAAAAAAAGCTCCCGTCACTGGCCCGTTTCCGTGCAGGAGTCGGACGCTTGGCCTCTCTTAAGGAGAAAGCATCGCGTCAGTTTTCATTCGCCAGACGCTTTTGGCTTTTTAAGAGAAATGCGTCCAGCTTGTTATTACAAGTGCATGGAAAGGGGGGTGGGGGGCTTGTTGGCTTGATGCTAGGAGACAGCACGCCACGGCTCTGCCCCCACCTCCCCCCAAAACGCAAGCCTCAGTTGAACACCCTGTAAAATGGAGCCTTTTTCCTCCTGTGGTAGTTTTAACACACGCAGACAGGCAGGACGAGACAGAGGTGTTCTTTTCTTTTTTTTAAAGGAGGCTGCGTGTACTGGAAAGGTGCACTTACCTGAGCGGGTACTCACCTGGTCGGCTCATTTATAGGAGAAATGCTCCTCCGGGGGGGGGGCAGGAGAGGGGAGGGAGGGGGGATGGCCAAGGTGTCCCATCGATGCTGGAGATGCCAGGTGGAACTTCCCGGCCACCACCTTTTAAAATGCTCTTTTATTTTTTTATTTTTAGAAAAAACTTGTTGCGGTATCGAGGTCTAAATCTAATTAATGGCTGCGGAGGACAAGGGGGTGGGTGGGTTGAGAAGCAAGGGGAACCCCAGGGGTGGGGGGTAAAGTAAGTGTGTGTGTGTGTGTGTGTGTGTGTGATTCAGAAGCCCCTCCGCTCTGGTGCACAGCCTCCTCCATCCTCAAAAGCCCTCTGGGCATTCCCTTCCCACCGCCCGAGGTCCCGGCGAGATGCCAGCCTGCCAGTGACGTCTGAAGCCTCCCCCTGCAGGGATAGGGGTGGGGTTTTTTTTTTTCTTTTGCCGACGTTGCTCGCCACAAGCTCCAAGCTCCGTGACCATTTCACAGCTCGGGAGAAGCGCCACGCGCGCTCGGCTGCTGGAGTGAGAAGCATCTCCTTCCTGGAGCTGTTTTTTCGGCAGCAGCCGGGCCACAGGAGGAAAAAAAAGCGCGTGCGCGGAGGAGGTCCCTGGGCTTTCTCCGCCGCCGCCTTCCACCAACCGGGGAAGGGCTCAGTTCCGGCCGCCCATCTTGACTGTGCCTGTCTTAGGTTGTTCCTCCCACCGAGGAATCTTACCCGTCATTGGCTAACCAGCCGTCTGCAGGGGGCCCGTTTTTCTTTTTTTTTTTTTTCATTTTTTCCTGGCCACCAGGGAATCCTCGCCGTTTTGGCAGCTCTCGTGCCAACGTTCAGCCAAGGAGGTGCAAAAATCCTGGCCCTCCAAACAGAGAAGGAAGGCCCAGAGTGGCAGGCTTGGGCCAAGCGAGGGTGGGCAAGCCACAGAGGGAAGCGTGAGAGGAAGGCGAAGGCTGTGCGCCCAGAAGCCTCGGGGGCCTCCGAAGGAGAAAAAAGTGGGGTGGGGGGTTTAGGACAGGCAAGGGAGGCCTGGAGAAGGAACGGGGGTGTATTAACAAGGGGAGAACCTCCAGGGGGAGGAAGGAAGAGGAAAGGAGGGAGGGATATAGGGGCACTTGTGCAAAAAAGAAAGGGGGGGACAACTTTTTGTAATGGGCGAGACGGGTGAGAAGGAAACCCCACCAGGCCGCGCTCCAATCTAGCTGCAATAAAACCATGGTCAGAACACATCACAGAGCAAGTTCAGAGAAGGCAGAAGAGCTCCTCTGGGAGATTCGACGCCAGCTGGGAAGACTGGGATCCAGCCCTCAACCAGGCAAAGAGAGAGAAGGCTCCTAGGGGATTGTCACCCCATCACGGTCCGGGGAGACAGGGCCACGGGAAGGGCGATTCTCCTCCGGCAGCCGAGGCAGGCCCAAGGCTGCAGCTCACCTGATATAAGAGGAACGGTCCCGAAAGCCATCGCAAAGGGGGTTGTTGTCAAGCCACAGTTCGTCCAGCTTTAAGCCTTTCAGCTTGTCCAGCTCGTGTTCGGTCTTCAGCTGAGGGAAAGAGTCAAGAGGCGAGGGAGGAGGAGGAGGAGGAGGAGGCAGAGTCAGGTGGTGGTGCTGGTGGTGGGGTTAGCTAAGCACAGATCCAGCGCTGGGGAGGGGGGAGGAGGCCCCCTGGGCTTACCTGGTTACAAGACAAGTTGAGGATCTTCAGGTTGGGAGCTTTCCGATGAAGCCCAGCCAGGTCATCGAGGCGATAGAGCTTGTTGTCACTGAGATTGAGGGAGAGGAGCTGCAAAGGGTGGGATAGAATCGAAGCTTTACGGTCCCTTTCAATGTACGCTTATCGGCAGACATTAAAATGAAATTTCCGTTGGCATTCAGCTCCCACAAGACAATCGTTATGCGTATGCACACGTACACGACAGAAACACCGCAGCCGAGTTTGAACGTGTGTGTGTGTGCGTGCTTGTGTGTGCATTGCGAAAGAAGAAGAAGGATCCCGCGAGTTTACAAGGCAGGTGGCATAAGGAACAAAGTGGGGACTGAATCTAGGGGTCCTGCTGTAAGAGGCTTGGAAACCGGCCCCCAGAGGGGAGCAACAGAAACAGGCCGTGCGGTGGGGGATGTGGGGGTGGGGTCTCTAACAAGGAAAGAAAGGGTTGTGCCTGGCAGCCTCAAAGCTGTGACCATTGAGAAGCCTTATGCATGAAAGCTGGCTGGAAGACGTTGGGACAATCACCAGGTGATGGTGAGTTCTAGTCCCATCTTAGGCATAAAAGCCAGTGGGAGACTTTGGGCCAATCGCCCGGAGACGATGAGTTCTAGTCCCACCTTAGGCATGAAAGGCGGCTCAGTGACTTGAGGCCAAGCCTGGTCTCATGGCCCAACCTGCCTCTCGGGGTTGTTGTTTGTCGTGGAGAAAAACAACAGAAAGAGCACTATGAAACCCACCTTTCATATAGACAGGATATGACACAAGGAAATAAAGATGGAAGCCTCAAAGAAAATACGACCAGGGAAAAAGAATGAAAAGCTAGAAATGTTGATTTTTAAGGATCGGCCGTCGGCCGTTTTCCCCCCAAACGAGGCCCATCTGACCAACTAGGGTTCTCAAAGGCGGCCCACATCCATTTGAAGTCCCAAGTGGAAACTTGGGCAAAAATCCACTCTTTTCGTGCCTCCCCCAAACCGAGGATCGGAGGGAAGACGGGGAACATGGCTGACCTCGGGGATGTTGTCGCCCACGATTTGCAGCATGGCCGCCATGCAGTTTCGGCGGTTCAACACGATGTCGATGTTCCGGGCGATCAGATCTGGGGAGGGAAGGAGAGAACAAACCAGGATTGATTTTCGGTTCCAAAGAGGCCTGGAGAATGGACTCTTAAGCGATGCAGGGCTTTGGGAAGCAAACGTACCCCCGAGAGTCAAGTTTTACTTGCTCGTTTTGTGTCTGTGGGCGTGTAGGGCGGTGCCGGTTTTAAAGGAGGGCCAAACCGTGCCCGGTGGGTGGGAGAAAAGGGAGGGGGAGAAGGGACTCACCGGGATCTGCGTGGATATTTTTCATATCCAAAGCTTGATGGGAGCTATCGTACCTTTTACTCATACATTGCTGAAAGCAGAAGGAGAGGATTATTGGAGACGAGGCCGCAAATGCCGCTGGAGTTTTTTGCATTCCCCAAAGACTAGAAAGCTGATCTGATCTGGAGTCTTGAGGGCCAAATGGGTCAGAGGGGAGCCAAGCAACAACAGGAAGCTTATTCTGCCTCCAGGGTGCTTATTAAACTTTTGCCTGTTTCTGCTGTTTCAGCAACCAGCCGTTTCTCCCTCCCTTCTATCTCTTTATCAGAATAAGTAAGTAAAGGTAAGTAAGTAAGTAAGTAAGTAAGTAAGTAAGTAAGTAAGTAAAGAAAAAAGGAAGGAAGGAAGGAAGGAAGGAAGGAAGGAAGGAAGGAAGGAAGGAAGGAAGGAAGGAAGGGGCCTTGGAGGTCTTCTAGTCCAACCCCTGCTCAAGCAGGAAACCCTATACCATTTCAGACAAATGGTTGTCAAATTTCTTCTTAAAAAAACTCCAGTGAGGGAGGGAGGAAGGAAAGAAAGTAGAATATGAGAACTGGAAGGGACCTTGGAGGTCTTCTAATCCAACCCCTTGGTCGAGCAGGAGACCCTATCCCATTCCAGACAAAAGGACGTCCAATCTCTTCTTAAAAAACCTCCACCAGGGTTGGAGTACCCACAAGAAGTTCTGGAGTCAAGCCGTTCCAAAACATCCCTTTCCTTTCCTTTCTTTCTCCCCCCCCATTCCCTCCCTCCCTTCTTTCCCTTCCTTCCATCTCTTTCTTTTCCCTAACGGGGGGAAACATCTGTAGGGCAAGCGAGCAGGAAGAGGTTTGCCAAACGTTTTCAACAGTTTTACCTTCAGTTGCTCAATGTCTTCTGGTTTCAGTTCATGCTGGACGGTGGTCGGTGGGTTGCACGTGTTTATAAGTATCGCCACCTGGAAGGAAGCAGGGCCTGGATTAGGGAAATGGCTTGTGGGAAGTGAAAGTGACCACAGATCTGTTTCCGGGGGCGGGGAGAAGGGGGCTTGTTCTGAAGCCAGGAACTTCCCTCCCCCACCCCCCGCCCAGCACCTCCCAGGCAAGGGCCAACGAACCTTGTGTCCATCTGGAGCAGAGATCTTACGAGAGGTCTGCTTAAGGGCGTTGGCCACGGAAGTGTCTTCTACGAAGAACACCACCCGATTATTCACGCAGTGGAACTACAATGGGAGGGAAAAGTCACCTTGGGATCAAGCCGCTCTTTTCCTCCCAAAAAATCGCAACCAAAATTAAAGCAAACGTTGAGAATTGGCGACCTTCTGACAAGCAAAGTCAACGGGGAAACCAGATCCACTTATTTAACGACCCCCATAATGCCTTGTGGGGCAACTGAATGGAGCAGAGTGTTTACTGGCTGGATGCCCTTCCTGTCACCGAGGCGGAGTTTTGTTTCAGCAGAGATATTCTCACTCTGCCCAGAGAAACATCTGCCTCTCCCTGGGATCGAACTCACAGCCTCCTGATTGGTGAGGCAAGAGCTCTAGGCCACCACACCGCTTCTCTAGGGTGACTAATTTTAACAACTGCGGCGATTCACTTAGCAACGGTGGCAAGGAAGGTCGTGACGTGGGGCAAAAGCCACTTAACCAACGTCTCGCTTAACACCAGAAATGTTGGGCTCAGCTGTGGGTTTTAAGCCGAGGACTCCCTGTGGTTTCGAGGGAGCTGGAGGGCTCTTACCTCCACAGGGTTGAAGGGGACGGTGCACGTTTCTCGTATGGCATTCATCAGCCAGCTCCTTTCGTATTTCCTTCCGTAAGGAATCTGACAAAGAAGAACAACACAGGAGCCTGTCAAAAACCGGGATTTCTAAGGCCCCACCGCTCCCTTTTCCCCCACAACAAACACCTCCTGAGGTAGGTTGGGCTGAGAGGAAGATTGGTCCAAGGTCACCCAGCCAGCTTTCCTATCTAAGGCGGGACTAGAATTCACCATCGCCTGGTGATCGGCCCAAAGTCACCCAGTGGGTTTTCATGCCTAAGGCAAGACTAGAACTCTCAGTCTCTTGGGGATTGGCCCAAATTCTCCCAGCCGGCTTTCACATCTTAGGTGGGACTAGAATTCATCATCTCCTAGTTATTGGCTCAAAGTCACCCGCTAGACTTTCATGCCCAAAAGTAGAACTCACTCTCTCCTGGTGATGGGCCCAAAGTCACCCAGTGGACTTCTTTGCCTAAGGCAGGAGTAGAACTCCCATCACCTAGTCTCCTGGTGATTGACCCAAAGTCTCCCAGCCAGCTTTCATATCTGAGACGGGACTAGAACTCACTATCTCCTAGTGGTTAGCCTTGCGCCTTATCTACTAGCCAGAACAAACTGACTCTCTAAGAACTGATAATTCATAATAAGTCTGTGGGGACAATTGGGACCCAAGAGACAAGACGGGGGCCAAGGAAGGAAGAAGTTAGCGCTTCCTGAAAAAGCCTGGAATGGCTCGGTGAAAGATGGAGGAACGTCTTGGGCAAAACCTGATTTCCTCCAATGGACCAGGGTCCTCCTGAACACCCACATCCCTGGTCTCCTGCTGTGTGGCTCACCGTAATCCGGAACCAGGTCTTCTTGCTTACTGGCGGTTTCTGAGGAAGGGCACGGTCCCCAATATTCAGATTTCGTCTCACGGTGGCATTCATAAGACTCTGGCTCCCTCGGTCTGGTCGGTGCGGACGTGACCCGTAAGGAGTGCTAAGAGGTAAACAAACATTTCTTTTTACGGAGAGACGCAGTTAAATTCCTTTGTTCTCAGCCCCCAGGATGAAATTCAGATTGTGGGCATGCCACAGACCGTATGGACCATCCTGCAACTTCATTTGGATAAAGGTTACACTGCACTGCAGGTAGTCCTCGACTTACGACCGCAACAGAGGCCAGAATTCCCGTTGCTAAAACAGGGCGGCCGTTAAATCAGTCCCGCCTGAGTTAACGGCCTTTCTGACACGGTCATTGAGTGCAATTGTTAAGGGAATCTCTGCAATTAAGGGAATCACATGGCCGTTAAGCAAATCTGGCTTCCCCCCATTCACTGCACGTCGGAAGTGATCTGGGAATCACATGACCCTGGGATGGGCGTTGTACATACATGCAGTTGCCAGGTGCCTGACTTAAAAGTAAGCGACCTAGAATGCTAGCACCATTTAATTTCTAAATCATGAACAGGTTCCAATTACTAGTTGTCCGGCTGCTGTCTTTTAACTTTCATGGCTCTTTGTCTAATTACTAGGATAACAAATGAATCAGATGACCTCAATTCCCCAGCTTCCTAGAAGCAAACCCCAGAATTGCTAAGCAATAAATCGAACATGGTTAGGCAGGAAAGGCTGAATTTTTTCCCCCTCGGTGCCTATTTTTCATCTTACATCTTATCTGGGAAGGTTCCACATATAGACTAACGCACTGAACCAAAACAGGGACCAGAAGGATGATTGAGGCTTTAAAACAAGGATTCCTCTCACAAGCAGACAGGAGTCCCCGACTATCCCACAGAATCTATTTCTCACTAGCGTGTCCGGAGCACTTCGTGGGCATCGCTCATGAGAACGTCTCCATCGTCGTCATCGAGCCAGCTACGAGAACCGGACCCAGAACTGTTCCAGCCACGCTGGTGATGGCCCATCTCGCTGTACATTTTCCCCCGGAAAGGGACGCGGCCTTTTCTCCTCCGCACAAAGTTCCTGTTGCTGGGGCCCACGCGGTCGTCATGTTCTGAAAAAAAAAAAAGGAGAACAGATCGAAGCATCAACAGGGGGTTCCATTGCATAAAGGACTGCAGGCCAGGCATTCAGAGCATCATCATTCCTCAACCTTTGGCAACTTTAATCTTGGTGGACTTCGACTCCCAAAATTCCCCAGCCAGCACATTGCTAAGGTTGAGGAAGTTGGTTTGGAGAAATGACGATCAGGTCAGTTAAGGCTCCAAAACAGAAAGGGACTGCTGGGCTTGGTGGTTTCCTTGGAGACGTTTCGTGACCAAAGTAGGTAACGTTATCACTGCTGAAGATGCACTGATGATGTTACCTAGTTGGGTCATGAAATGTCTGCAAGAAAACAAGCCGTTCAGAAAGAACCAAGCAGCCCACAATCTTCCTCCTTCTCCTCTTCCTTCCCCTCCCCTTCCCCCTCCTCTTCCTCTCTCTCCTTCTCCACTCCGCAATCCCCATTCTCTTCTAGCACTGATGATGTTACCTAGTGGGTCATGAAACGTCTGCAAGAGAACAACCAAGTTCAGAGAGCACCAAGGACCCCACAGTTCCTCCTCCTCCTCTCCCTTTCCCTCCCCTTCTCTTCCTCCCCCCCCCCCCACTTCTCCACTCTGCAATCCCCATTCTCTTCTAGCACTGATGATGTTACCTAGTTGGATCGTGAAACGTCTTCAAAAAAGCAGCAAACCTCAGAGGGCACTGAGGACCCTACAGTCCTCCTCTTCCCTGTAAACCTTACTCCCTTCTATCACTTCTCCTCCCCACACTCAAGACAGCATCCCACAGTTCAACCCTGAGCTACAAAAAGTCCTCAACTTACAGCAGTTCGTTTAGCTGTTCAAAGTTACAGCAGCACTGAAAAAAAAAAACGACTCAGGACCACTTTTCACACTTACGACGGTTGCAGCTGTTGTTAAGTCGACTACCTGCACCCAGCATGGTTCTGTGTTCCCCCGGGGGGCCCCCCCTCAAACTTACGACCACAACTGAGCCCAAAACGCATGTCGCTAAGCGAAACATCTGTTAAGTGAGCTTCGCCTCATTTCACGACCTTTCTCGCCCCATGTTTTAAGGGAATCCCCCGCCGTTGGTAAGCGAGCAACAGGGTTGTTAAGTGAATCCGACCTCCCCATCGACTCTTGCTTGTCCGGAGGTCGCCAAAGGAGATCACGGGACCCCAGGAGACACAGCAACCGTCATAAATACGAGCCAGCCTGAACTTTGATCACCCGACCACGGGGGACGTTGCATTGGTCGTTAAGTGCGAAACGCCCGCCCTAAGTCCCCTTTGTTTCAGGGCCGTTGTCGCTTCAAACGGTCACTAAACGAACTGGTTGTCAACCGAGGACGGCCTGATCTCCTCCCCAACCCCATTCGAAGCCAGGATTTACACCCCGTGTTTCCTTAGGGAGCCCCAAAACTCAAGGCTCCCCCTTTTTTTCTTTTCCCCCATGACAACAACCCCGTCAGGTAGGCTGGGCAGAGAAAGACGCAGGTGGAGCTTCTTCTCGGGGGGCTCCAGCCCTCCCCCATCAGAATCCCCCCTCCTCGGTTTCCCAGGCAACGACCCCTCCCTCTTCCCCTCAGGGCCCCCTCCTTCCCAAGGGGCCTCCCTCGCACGACGACCCGTGAGGTAGGCCGGGACGGCCGAAGACTCTCTAGAGAAGCTCCCCACCACCACCACCGGTCCCCTCAAGGCCCCCGCTCGCCCCCTCACCGCTGTATTTCCCGCCGTCGGCCATGAAGGGAGCCCCGCTGACGGGCACCTCGGAGAACGACTCCCCGGCAAACACAAGAGAGGCCTCGGAAGAGAGTCCTTGGCCCGCCGGGCGCCGCCGCCGTCGTCGTGCGCTGCTGCTCCCGCCGCAACCGCCTCCGCTCGCCTTTCTTCTCGCCTCCCCCAAGTCTCCCCTCAGCGCGTCGCTCTCGAACGAAGGAGGCGAGCCGCCCAACGCGCAGGCGCGGCAGGCAACGCGCAGCCTCCGCCGCGAGGGGTTTCCGGTTGAGGGAGACACGGTTTCCGGCGAGCCGACCGCGCAGGCGCACCTTCCCCGCATCTCCCTCCTACACCCCCCACTTTGAGACCATAGACTTACAGACCATAGGCGGGAATTGGCAGAGTTGCCAACCTTTCAAAGCTTGTTTTATTAGGGTTGGCCCTGAATGGTGGTTTGGAGGGATGCTTTGCCCTGCACCTGTTGTTGGTGGGCTCCTAAGCAATGTTTGATGGGCTTATCAAAGTTGGAAGCGGTTGTTTTTTTTTTAAAAAGTAGTGAGGGTTAGAGTTGCATCGAAAAAAGTGACTTATGTCCATTTCTCACACTAATGACCATTGCACAACCCCCTGTGGTCACATGATCAAGATTCGGACGCTTGGCAACTGGCATGTACTTATGACAGTTGCGATGCCCCTGGGGGTCACGTTGAGGCAGGACATAAAAGAAGGAATATATTGCCTTGAGGGAGATATTAACATGATTTTTCTTGATATTGAAATGTGTGTATTAAACAAATGAAAAATGTCAGATCATAGGTTCCTCTGTCAGTCACTCACTCATATTGTCAAGGAGAAAGCTTTGTACAGATAACCTTGCAACAAAACCACAAGCGTACTGCCAGAAACTAGAAGCTGTGGAAATTCACCTTTGATATAGTTTATTGTCATTGCACCTCGTACAACGAAATCAAACGCCATCTTCAGTGCACATCATGATCATAACCATGAAAATAAACACATACATCCTTCACCCTGATTGAGAGGGGAAGGTATTTCGTTACTGTAGCCTAGCAACAGGGGAAGCTTTATTTCAAGTAACCAATGTGGTTTGCAGCTTCTGAAATGTATATATGTGAATGTAAAAATCTATAGGAAGTTGTTCAGCTGTTGGTTTGGCTAATTTGCTCTGAACCTTTGTGCAAATAAAACTATTTGATTCCAAGGTCTGAGCTTGACATGTCCTGCAACGCGATCCCCTTTTGCAGCCTGCTGACAAGCACCATCAATGCTTGAAAGCCAGATTCCTTAACAACCGTTTTACTACCCTAACAACTACAGTGATTCGCTTAACAACTGCAGGAAGAAAGGTCATAAAATGGGGGAAAAGTCACTCAACTGTTCTGAGCAAAGGAAAGTTTGGGTTCAATTGCAGTTGTAAGTCAAGGACTTACCTGTAATGGACAGCTGGATTACAGGAACTGCAAAGTGGTTTAAGATGCCCAGAGAAAGGAAATGCTTTTAAATCCTATGAAAATATTGCTGTACTTGGGGAAAATTTAGGTCACGTGCCATGCTAACAAAGCTGGCATGGTGTCTGAACATTTTAAAATGTAATTTATATCCAATGATCCAAAGACTGGCGAGTTTAGATGACGATAAAGATGCTACCCTGAGGTGCTGTATAGATAGTCCTCGACTTACAATAATTAGGACCACGACTTCTGTTGCTAAACAAGATGGTTACGTGATTCGTCATGCCCAATTTTACAACTTTTTTTTTTTTGGCCACGGTTGTAAAGTGACTCATTGTGAGTGCCTGCACGTGTTAGGTGTGACTTTGGCTGTTGCTATTATTGCACCCTTAAGGAAGTGACCTCATGACATACTAAACACCCCTCTTTTAAATGCATCCTAAACAGATTAAGTCAGTCTTCTCGATTTGCAGGCCAAAACTAAAACTAAATTAATCCCACAGACTGGATTCACACATTATCTCTGCATTGGCTGAATGTTGTCTCCAGAACCAAAGCAGATGTCCCCAAAGTGCTTTTTCAAGAGGCAACTGGACTTTTTTTCCCTTGAAGAGGTTTCGCTCCTCATCCAAGAAGCTTCTTCAGCTCTTCTCGGATGAGGAGCAGCAAGAAAGTCTGATGGAGAGTATACGTGGATGAGAACTTTGGATAGAAATGTCTTGAAGAAAAACAAGAAAGTCTGATGGAGAATCTCCACAGACTATTATTGTTGCTTTTTCACAAGTATACGTTGTAATGAAATGGATGAGGAGCGACGTCTTCAAGAAAAGAATCTCACAGACTATTAACCGTTGTAATGAGGAAGCCTTGGATGAAGTCTTCAAAGAAAAACCAAGAGTCTGACGGAGAATCTCCACAGACTATTATTGTTTGCTTTTTCACAAGTATACGTTGTAATGAGGAAGCTTCTTGGATGAGGAGCGAAATGTCTTCAAAGAATAACCAAGAAAGTCTGATGGAGAATCTCCACAGACTATTATTGTTGCTTTTTCACAAGTATACGTTGTAATGAGGAAGCTTCTTGGATGAGGAGCGAACGTCTTCAAAAAAACCAAGAAAGTCTGACTGAGAATCTCCACAGACTATTATTGTTTGCTTTTTCACAAGCATACGTTGTAATGAAGAAGCTTCTTGGATGAGGAGTGAAACGTCTTCAAAGAATAACCAAGAAAGTCTGATGGAGAATCTCCACAGACTATTATTGTTTGCTTTTTCACAAGTATACGTTGTAATGAGGAAGCTTCTTGGATGAGGAGCGAACGTCTTCAAAGAAAAACCAAGAAAGTCTGACTGAGAATCTCCACAGACTATTTCTGTTTGCTTTTTCACAAGTATACGTTGTAATGAGGAAGCTTCTTGGATGAGGAGCGAACGTCTTCAAAGAAAAACCAAGAAAGTCTGACGGAGAATCTCCACAGACTATTATTGTTTGCTTTTTCACAAGTATACGTTGTAATGAAGAAGCTTCTTGGATGAGGAGCGAACGTCTTCAAGGAAAGACACCCAAGGGCCAGTTGCCTTTTGGAAAATCACTTTTGGCACAACCATGAACCCAGACGATTGAGAAACTCCCATCCCACCCACAAAAGTGGATGGTGAAGAGTTGAGAGGCATCCGACCAAGGCTGGCACACAAGACGCAGAAGGGGGTGGGATGTTGGTTTAAAGTCGGTTTTTCGTTTAATAAGTTTTCGGAGCACAAAGGAAGAGCTGGCACCGTTCGCTGCTGGAGTTCGGATCAGGAAACAGCTCCATCCCACCCACCACCCAGCTGCAGCGGGCAAATCGCCCATCACCCACCCCGGGTACTGGCAGAGTCTTTTCAGGAGGAGCAAGTTTTTTACAAAATGGAAGAAGATACCGACAGTCAGTGGGACATTAAGGGTTGTTGCAAAGTGGGTGTGTGAGGGAAGGAAGAGAACCCCAGCTCCTTAGTTAAGAAAAAAAAGAAAAGGAAAAGAAGGAAAGGAAAGGAAAGGAAGTCACAGTTCAGCCACCATAACTAGGCCAAGAGAGAGAGATGACATGGCCTCAGCCTAGGCTGTTTTTTTTCTTTTTAAAGGAAGATGAAACAATATGTTTTATGAAATCTCCGGTAGTGTAAAAATTAAGTTTGGGGAAAGCAGGAATGCTTGAGAGAGGAAGAACCGTTGAAGCTGAACTGGAAGTGGAACAGCTGTACTGGGAACGGGGAGGCAGAAAAATCTCACCTGGCCCAAGGCTGCTGAACTGAAGCGCCCAGAGCTTTTCGGGATCAGCCAGGCTGAAATTTACAGGCATTGTGGGGGGATGTTAATAGTTTGAGGTGCGCAGATTCTTTGCTCCTGTAGCAGAGAAGGAGAAGGAGAAGAGAAGAAGGGAAGAGGAGGAAAGGAGGAGGAAAGAAGGAAGAAGAGGAGGACAAGGGGAGGGGGAGCAGGAGGAGAAGGAGAGGAGGAAAAGAGGAAGGGAGGAGGAGGAGGAAAGCCTGCGAATTGGGTTGAAGAACTGGGGTTCCTATCCAACAGTGAGCAAGAACTGATCTGCCATTCCAGCTTAGTAACTTTAGAGAAGACACACTTGGTCAGCAAGGCTCAAATGTGCTACAAAAACCTGCCTACTGGGTAAGGTGGGGAGGGTCTGTCTTCAGAGGGAGAGAGCAGCTGGGCAAAGGGCCTGGTTTACTCCCCCTGCTAGGGAAAAACCTCTCCCCGAAAAAGAAGATAACTTAAAATACGTTAAAACGAGGAAGGGAATGCGGCCTTCTGGGGTGTGTGGCCATGCTCCACCTGGCTCCTGAAAAACCCAGCTCTCTCCTCGCCGGGAACCAAGGAGGAAGGCCTGGAAGTTGGACTCTGTTCTGAAATACTCATATATTTGTTTTAAAAATAAAATAATAATAATAATAATAATAATAAAGAGGGTCGTGGTTAGCACACCCGAGGGAGGAGAGAATATACAACACAATAAAGGAGGAAGGAAGATACTGGTCCCAGCTACCCCATCGCTGCTCGACCTGGCAGCTTCAACGGGGTGGACTTCAACTCCCAGAATCCCCCCCAGCCAGCACGCTTTAAGGTGGGGTGGACTTCAAGACCCATGGCTGGCTGGGGAATTCTGGGAGTTGAAGTCCACCCCTCTTAAAACCCGGCTAGGATGAGCAACGCAGCACTAACGTCCCATATAATTGGGGGGAGGGGGTTGTCTGCCGCAGGGCCCTCCCCAGCCTCGTCCCAAATGCTCTCCCAACGAGAAGTGGGGGGGGGGACAGCCTCATTTTCGGGCCGAAGGAACCGCAGCGAAGGGAAAGGCAGGGTGGGCGGTCTTCGGCTGTGGGCTCAAGGCGAGAGCGGCCATCGCCCGCTCTGGCCAGGGCCAGCCATTCGCAAAAAAAGTGGCAGTGTCCAAGTGTCCGTCACGGCTCAGGAAGGACGAGGAGGAAGGGGAAAGGGGAGTTCGAGCCCCCCTTCCTCCTCCTCCCTCAGGCGAAGAAGACCACGAAGATGATGAAGAAGACGATCAGGATGAGGAAGATCTTCACCATCAGCCACCGGTTGGAGGAGACCGACTGGAAGTACTTCAGGATCTCCATGTGGGCGCCCTCCACGTTCAGCTGGGTGTCCTCCACGTTGGCGTCGATTCTACATTTAGGGGCAGGATTGCAGGGGGGAAAAAATTGAGGAATGGGCTTCCTTAGAAGAAGAGCCCCCCCCACCCACTTGCCTTAAGCTACCTAGAAGGAAAGTCCCAACTTTCTGGTTATCCTTTTGAAGATGTTTTGCTTCTCACCCAAGAAGCTTCTTCAGCTCTGACTGGATGGTGGAGGATGGAAGGATTGATACTCTTTGCAGACAAGCTGGTCGTTTGCATCCTTTTTAGAGGGCAGTTGAGGCCACTTGGGAGGCCTGTCTCTTTCCTCAGGGTCAGCTGAGTGGTGCAAATGGGTGTGGAGCCTTCTTGGGACTGTTGAAAGGATGGGTGGGTTTATACTCCTTGCAGACAGCTTGTCATTTGCATTCTTTGAGAGGGTCCTTGAGACTCCTTGGCCCCTCTCTCAATAGAGTGGGAGGGATATGACACCGTCTCTATCTCCAGTCTACAATAATGATCCTTTCAACGGTTCCCCAAAGGCTCCACCCCCCATTTGCACCACTCAGCTGACCCCGAGGACAGAGACAGGCCTCCCAAGTGGCCTCAACGACCCTCTAAAAGGATGCAAATGACCAGCTCTGTCTGTAAGGAATATCAATCCTTCCCTTCCCCACCATCCAGTCAGAGCTGAAGCAGCTGCTTGGATGAGAAGCGAAAACATCTTCAAAAGAAAAAAAACAAGAAAAGTCCAGTTGCCTCTTGGAAAAAAAAACAAAACACCACACCTTTGGGAACAACTGTGACCTTGGATGACTGAGAATCTCCATCAACATAAAAGGGGGGAAAAAAAATAGAGTTTTTAAAGGGGCTCCCATGTTGGTTGATGGTTGACTGCTATGTGCTTGGTTTTAAAGTTTTTAACAGCATATAGAACTTGGCTGTATGGTACGATGGGCAGCCAATACATTTTATAAATGAATAAACATGTTTGACATGTTCCCTTTACGACTGACCGCAGGGACGCTGCAGAAGCATCCCCTCAGCCTCTCCCCCCCCCGCCACCAATCCCAGCCCCCATAAGCTCAGGATGGGTCTCCTCCCCATCCTATCACCCGTTGCATGCTTAACCTTTTGAAGATCTCTGGGCCTCATGTCAGGAAAGGGCATTTCTGGGCACTTCTATCGCACCCCTGAACAGCCTGCTTGTCTGTTTTAATAGCTGCATCCAGGACGGGTGGGGCAGGGGGGGTCATTTCAGCAAAGCCAAATTTCCACTGCTGGGCGAGGCGGTCGTTAAGTCGAGGACTATTGTCCATCCATCACAGGTGGGGGCTACTAAGCGTTGCAGCCAATTCACCCCAACATAAACCAACTCTCTAAGGTTGTGGCTGCTTAACAAGCCACTGTGGGTGAGCGAGCCACAGCTTGCTTAGAGGAGCCAGCTGGGGGGCCTCTAACCTCTGGATTGTCTCTTCCTGTTCTTTGACCATGTGTGCCAGTTGTTGAAATATGGAGCCCAGCTCTACGATGGTTGATTCGATGTTCTGCATGGTGTCCGCCCGGCTCTGGATGTACGAATCCTGCCAAAAAAAAAAAAAGAGGGAAAAGTAAAGTTGGTGGGTTTTTTATTTTTTAAAGCTTAATAGCTCTTTCGGCGTTTTTCAAATCATTGTTTTGAAACATTAAACGTAGTGTGCAAAGCTTCAAGATGGCCTCCTTTAAACCCGGCGATCTTATTTACAAATTTAATGCAAAAAGCCGGGGGGAGAGGGGAGCAAACAGACTGGGATGGATGGATGGATGGAGACAGGGAAGATGATGGAGAGATATATAGATAAATGATAGAAAGGGAGATAGGAATAGATAAAATGGATGAGAGTTAGATATAAATAGAGAGTAGAAATAGAGTAGATATAGAGAGAAGAGATAGAGATGAGAAGATAGATAGGAGAGAGAAAGAATGAAAATGATAGGAGAGAAAGAATGATAGATAGATAGATAGATAGATAGATAGATAGATAGATAGATAGATAGATGATAGATAGATAGATGAGATAGATGATAGATAGATAGATAGATAGATAGATAGATAGATAGATAGATAGATAGATAGATAGATAGATAGGGAGAGAGAGAGAGAGAGAGAGAGAGAATGATAGATAGGAGAGAAAGAATGACAGAAAGACAGACAGACAGATAGATAGGTAGAATGAGATGAGATAGATAGATAGAGAGAGAGAGAGAAAGATAGGAGAGAAAGAATGACAGACAGACAGACAGACAGACAGACAGACAGACAGACAGAATGAGATGAGAAAGATAGATAGATAGATAGATAGATAGAGAGATAGATAGATAGATAGGAGAGAGAGAGAGAGAAAGAGAGAGAGAGAGGAGAATGATAGATAGGAGAGAAAGAATGACAGATAGAATGAGATGAGAATGATAGATAGATAGGAGAGAGAGAGAGAGAGGAGAATGATAGATAGAACGAACAACATTCAACATCCTCCTTTATGTGCCCTCATCTCCATGGCACCTGTTCATTGATTAATTGCAACTGCTGACTCGTCCGATTGTCCATGTCAATGGCCACATCTCCCGAGTACCGACGCTCGTCCTGAAGCATGCTGGAGCCCACTGCAGGAGGAGACAATGTCAGAAGCGGCGCCTCCAGGGACGGCCGAAAGTTTCACACACACACATACACATCCTCCTTCCTCAGCCCAAAGTGATCCCCACCATGGCGGATTCTACCCACCCGACAGAGTGGGGGAACTCACCTAGGTTGTTTGAAGGAAAAGGCGTGGTGGCCACCGGGGGACGGGAGAAATGTTCTCGCCGACTTTTCTGCTGCTTAAGATTCTGGGGAAGGAGGACAGGTGGGGGGAGAGGAAGGGCCAGGGGATTAGAGAGGGGCCAGGCAGACTGTTTCATACCCCTCCCCTCTCTCACACTGTATGTTATCTATCATCTACCAATCAATCGTCTTATCTTTTTCCTTCCTTCCACTCTCCCTTCTCTTCCCTCTCTCTTTCCCTTCCTTTCCATCTTCATCTCTTTCCTTCCTCCCCTTCCCTATCTTCTTCCTCCCTCTCAATTCCTTCCTTCCTTCCTTCCTCCTCCTATTTCTCCCTCCCTATTTCCTCCTCCTCCCCTATCTTCTTTCCTTTCTCCTTCTTTCCCAATCTATCTCCTTCCTTCCTTTCCTCCCCTATCATCTTCCTCTCTCTCTATCTCCTTCCTTCCTTCCTTCCCTTCCTTCCCCCCTCCCCTGCCCTCAACAGCTAAGTAATTTAAAAGGGCTACTGCAATCTTTTTCCTTCCTTTTTCCTTCCCTTCCTTCCCTTCAGCTCCTTCCTTCCTTCTTTCCTTTCTCCCTTATTTCTCCCCTTCCCTATCTTCTTCTCCCCTCTCAATCTCCTTCCTTCTTTTCCTCCCCTATCATCTTCCTCTCTCTCGATCTCTTCCTTCCTTCCTTCCTTCCTTCCTTCCTTCCTTCCTTCCTTCCTTCCTTCCTTCCTTCCTTCCTTCCTTCCTTCCTTCCCCCTCCCTGCCCTCAACAGCTAAGTAATTTAAAAGGGCTACTGCAATCTTTTTCCTTCCTTTTTCCTTCCCTTCAGCTCCTTCCTTCCTTCCTTCCCCCTCCCCTCCCTCCCAACAGCTACTGCAACAGCAACCCCCCAGGGTAAAGCATGACAACCACAGCTTGACCAGTAACTCACCTCCGTCCGCACCTCCAAAACGGACTTGAAATCATTGGACATGGAAGCCAACTTCGACTAGAAAGGGAAGAAAAAAGGGGGAGTCAAAAGACAAAAATCAGACTTCCTTGTCCTGCTCAGGGGCCCAGAAAAAAACTTCCCACCGTTTTTTCTTGTTACTGGTGCTGCCCTTCCCTGAGCAGAATGTCCTAGCAGGGCGAATGTTTTACAGCAGGTGTCCAACCTTGGCAACTTTAAGACTTGTGGACTTCAACTCCCAGAATTCCTCAGCCAGCTTTGCTGGCTGAGGAATTCTGGGAGTTGAAGTCCACAAGTCTTAAAGTTGCCAAGGTTGGACACCTGTTTACAGGAAGCCTATTTTAGACGCGCCAAGGATTAGCTCGGGGTACCTGACACTTCGGCGCCAGGGGAAAAGCAAGGCCCAGGTTCAATCCTGCGAGAAGGGCACCGTGGCAGCCTTTCCCTCACCGATCTCCTCCCAGCTCCCCAATATTTTTTAGAAAATCTTAAAAAGTTTTGCTGTTTTTCCGCGGCTCCGAAGCCTCACCTGCAGAGAAACGACCACCGTGTTGGAGTGGGTTTGCACATGCCTGCCGCTCAGGCTGCTTTTGGCTTTCACAAACTCCTGAAGTTGCGCGATTTGTTTGTTCAGGCTGTTGATGTCCTGCCAGGAGGAAGGAGCCGGTTTGAGGGAATAGAAGGGCAGTGAGAACCGAGAGAGGCAGCTGCGTGTTCTTTTCAGCCCGCAGGCTCCGGACTTGCTTACCTGCTTGATGATGTAGGTCAGCTCCTCTATCTCTACCGCCTTGTCGTCGAAGAGCGATTTCCGTTTGGCCACTGAGTAGGCAGAGAGTCAGATCCAGGGTCATTATTTTTTTCTTTTGCCTGCCTTTCCTGTATCCCCCCAGCAACCACTCTGTCCTCTCAATCTCTATTTTCTTATATCTTCCTTCCTTCCTTCCTTCCTTCCTTCCTTCCTTCCTTCCTTCCTTCCTTCTTTCCTTCCTCTTCCACCCCCAACCCATCTCTTCACCAATCCCATCCATCTCTATCTCCTGCCTCCTCCCTACTCTTTTCCTTGCTTTTCCCTTTTCCATCCTCTCCTTTTCTCTTTCCTTTCCCATCTTCCTTTCTCCTCCTTCCTTTTCTTATTTCTTCCTCCCTCTCTTTCCCTTCCTTTCTCCCTCCCTTTTCCTCTTTCCCTTCCTCCCTTCCTTCTCCTATTTCTTCCTCCTTCTATTTCCCTTCCTTTCTCCCTCCTTTTTCCTCTTTCCCTTCCCATCTTCCTTTCCTCTCCTCTCCTCTCCTTTCTCCCTTCCCATTTTCTGTTTTGTTTTTTGTTTTTGGATTGTAATGCAACAGCCAGGAGGCTTCCTTCTTCCTTGACTGCATTTTAGCACTCTGAAACCAGTTCGGGCTGAAAAGAACAGCAAGCAATAAATATCCAGGCTGGAAATTTTCCAGTGAAGGTTGATGTGTCTCCGGTTTGTTTTATACGTCATGCTTGATTAAAACAGGCAGCTAGAGTGGCAGGCCTCTAGTTTAGCAGGCTGCAACTCGAGAATTATTTTTAAAATCTGTTGAGGGAGGAGCAACAGCAGCAGCAGGATCTCTCCCATTCCAATTTGGACAAATATATATATATATGTTACTTAAACACAGTGTTCACACGGAGTCCTTGGTATACTCAGAGCTTGGCTGTATGCCTGCAGATATTTCTAAGCATTGATGATGTGAGTCAGTCAACAAATGTCTGTGAGCAAACAACCAAAGCTCAGAGAGCAGCAAGGATCCAACAGTCCTTCGCTTTCTCCTCCGCTCTGCAAACCTCACTCCCTTCTGGCCCTGATAATGTTACCTAGTACGGTCATGAAACATCTGCAAGAAACCAAGCAAACTCAGAAAAGCACTAAGGACCCCACAGTCCTCCTCCTCCTCTCCTTTTCCATCTCCACTCCACAATCCCCCCTTCCTTCTAGCCCTGATATTACCTAGTAGAGTCGTGAAACGTCTGCAAGAAAACAAGCCCAGATAGCACCAAAGACCCCACCGTCCTCTTCCTCCTTTACCCATTCTCCTCCTCCTCCATTCCACAACGGTCACTCCCTTCTAGCACTGATGACGTTCCCTAGTTGGGTCGTGAAACGTCTGCCAGAAAACAACCAAGCTCAGAAAGTACCAAAGGACTCTAACAGTCCAACCCTGACCTACAAATATTCTCTTCGATTCACAGCCAGCTGACAGTTTTCTCATTCCTGCATTTCTCCCGCTTGCCATTAATGGAGCTGATGCCTCTCCGTGATCCAAAAAAAAAATTACTATGCGTTACAGTTGCATAAATCTTTGCGTAAATCCCAAGATACTCACAAATTGTTAGCTTTTCTAGCTTGGCAAAGGTGTTGCTGAGATCTTTCCCAATGCGCCTGAGAATCACAAGAGACGGGCTGTCAAATACAACACCAAATCTTTGACAGACAATACCGTTTCCCACTGTGAACTACCTTCTGACCAAGTTATAGGTAGTCCTGAATCTATAATGGTAATTGAGGCCAGTATTACAGTTGTCAATTGTAAAGTCGAGGAATTACAGGGCCGCACCCAATTTTATGGCATTTTTGTAGCGATGCTGCCTTAAAAGACTAAGATAATAATAAGAGTTGGAAGGAACCTTAGAGGTCCTCCAGGCCAACCCCCTGCTCAAACAGGTGATTTTATAACATTCCAGACAAATAGTGGTCCAATCTCTTCTTAAAAACCTCCACCCACAGCTTCTGGAGGCAAGTTGTTCTGCTGGTTAATAGTTCCCACTGTCAGGAAATTTCTCCTTAGTTCTAAGTTGCTTCTCTCCTTGATTAGTTTCCACCCGTTGCTTCTTGTCCTGCCTTCAGGTGCTTTGGAGAATAGCTTGACTGTCAAGAGTATATTCATTAACTGGCAGAGACATGGTTAACAAAGTCAGCAAGTGAGTAAGCATGGCAACAGACCAGCCAAGGAGAGCTGACAGCCTGGGTGTAGTTTGGCTGTGTGCTTTGCTGAGAATTGGAAGAGAAACTAACTTTCTTGCTAACTGAAACTGGTCTCTGCTCTGAGCTGCTGCTGCTGCTTGTGTTTCCGCTGATGTTAAGTTGAAAGAATCTACAAATGGTATTGTAAACTTTACTTCATATTGTGTTTATAAAGAAGTTAATGATCCTGCTGAATCAGTGTGTTTTCTGGACTTGAATTTATGCTGCAAACTCTAACATTGACTTCCTTTTCTTTGAGGCAGCCCCTCAAATATTGAAACCCTGCTATCATGTCTCCCATAGTCCTTCTTTTCAATAAACTAGACATACTTAATTCCTGCAAATGTTATTTGTATGTTATTCGTATGTTTTATCCTCCAGCCCCCTTTTCTGCACTCTTTCCACAGTCTCAACATCTTTTTTATATAGTGGTGACACTGGATAAAATATTCCAAGTGCGGCCTTATCAAAGCCTTACAAAACAGTATTAACTCTTCACATGCTCTTGATTCTATCCCTCTGTTAACGCAGCCTGAGACTGCATACCCATTTCAGCAGCCATCAGTGTCTCCACGCAGCCCACCCTGACTTAACGGGTCAACCTTGCTAGACATAAACGGCCCAAGGTGCTTACTTAGCCATGAGAGTAAATTCACTTCTTTGCCGTATGGCTCCACTCTGAGCCGGCTTGTTTACGTGAAGCCCATTCTGGAAATGGAAAAGCAGAAAGAGAAAAATGGCTTTTTTTACTCCATCAAAAACCAAAGTCTACATATCCTTACTTTTCCGGGGTGGGTGGGAAAAATATTAATTTAGGTTGTGCATTTTCCTACGCTGGGCAGGAGACCAACGGCCACTTCCTGTCTTTTTAAGATTTCAATCACAGCAGGGAAAACCAGCTGTTTATTCCTGCCAGCCAAACAATCTCACACTGAGAATCATCCAAAGGGCAAAGCTGAAAATTTTGGCACAGTGGTGGTGGGGGGGGGAAAGCAATTTGTAGTCGGAATTACACTGGAAAATGGGAAGTTGGTTCTGACTTCTTTTCCACAAGACTGCCAGGACTGAAGGGAGAAAACATTTCCCACTTCTTCTCTCGTCCCAGAAAACTCCTCGGAAAGAAAATAGGGATAGAATAAATCAATTTTCTTCCAGGCATCTGGATTTCAAGCTACAAAGAACCTCTGATTTTTTAAAGAGAGTTTTGTGGGAGGTGCAGAGGGTGAACAAGCTTTTAAAATGCTCGGGGCCAAACCAGCAGGGTTGGGAGGGTGAATTTCTGCAGGTCGGATTTCTACCTTTCTAACTGCATTGAAGCACCATTTCTATGGATTTTTTTCTTCACGCTATCAGGACTCCGTGAGACCAAAATACAACCCCAAGCTTTTCGTAAGGTGCTGCCTTCTACAACGTCAACCCCGCCTCGGTCCAGGGTTCAACGGGATCAAAGCAGCATCGAGCATCGGGGTCTTCCTTGCCCCCCCCCCCGCCTCCCCTACTCACTTCTCTGCTTTGCAAGGACTTGCAGGCCGAGCGGAACTCGTGGGTGCGGTCCTGACATGACATGGCGTCCCACTGAGGTTGGGGAAGGCTGATGGGGGCAGCAGTGGTTGCCGCAGGAGGGGCACCCAGCGGAGAGAAAGCTTGCGTCTGGGACGGCCCCAGGTAAACGCCTTCTTCAGTGTTTTGGGAGCCGTGGCGTTTCCTCGTATTCATGGAGGCTCATAACCTGTGGCTGTAGGGAAGAAAGAGATTAGAGGAGAGCAGGGTGGGAAGCAACCTTTACTTTACTTGACTGTCATTGCACCTCGTACAATGAAATTAAATGCAATCTTCAGTGTACATTATACATAAAAAAAAAATAAAACAAAAACACACATCCTTCACTCTCTACACTATTGAATTGAAAACTATTGTATTAATATCAGTCTGGAACCCACATTACGTATCTGATATTAACACAGTTGAGAAAGTCTAGAAATATTTCACAAGAAGAGTTCTCCACCCCTCTACTCGTTGCAGAAGACCTTATGCCACCAGACTTGAAATTCTAGAACTAGAAAATCTAGAACTACGCCGCCTTCGGTCTGATCTAAGTATGGTATATAAAATCATACATTGCAATGTCCTACCTGTCAATGAATACTTCAGCTTCAACCATAACAACACAAGAGCACACAATAGATACAAACTCATGGTTAACCGCACCAAACTTGATTGCAGGAAATACAACTTCAGCAATACAACTTCAGCAAGTCAATGTCTGGAATACTCTACCTACCCCTTTGCTTGAGCAAGAGACCCCATATGAAAGATTACCATGAAATATGGCTACCATTTTAATATATCCATATCTATTTGTAAATATTTGTCCCACGTGAATTTGTTCCTCTTTTGGTTTAGTTTTATTTTCTTTTTCTTTCTGCAGGATCATTGTTGCATATTGTTTATTTATTAAAATAGAATTACTTTTGTTTTCAATTACTAGAAGCAAAACAAAATAAAAAAAAGAACAAGGGAAACTTTTAATTTATGCGTATGAAAGCTGGAACATAAAGAGCTGACACAAAACTAAAAATGAAAGACACAACAAGCATGGAGATTTTTTCTAAATAACACCCAAGACTGAAACTGAATAGGAAAAACCAACAATATGCCACAACTCTGAACTTCCTGACAAAAGTGAAACTTCTCTATTTAAGTCACTTGTTGAAACTACCTAAGTCAGCTTTTCTAACCTTTAGAGCAAACTGTTTATTTGACAAAGCCGGATTGTTTTGTTTTTTCTGCCTGACTTCTCAAGTGCCATAAAATCAATCTGATCCAAGTTTCCCTAATCTGTGTTCATGCAACAATGGTTGGGTGGGAAAGTACCTATTTTGTCAACAGTGCAATACTTCAATTATCAGTAGAAACTATTTGTAGCTCGGGGGTCGAACTGTGGGGTCCTTGATGTTCTCTGAGCTTGGTGGTTTTCTTGAGGATGGTTTGTGATCCAACTAGGTAACAATCATCAGTGCTAGTGGGGAGTGGGGCTTTTGGGGAGGAGGAGGAGGAGAAAGAGAACTGTGGGCTCCTTGGTGCTCTCTAAACTTGGTGGTTTTCTTGCAGATGTTTCATGCCCAACTAGGTAACGTCATCAGTGCTAAAGGGAAGTTTGTAGAGAGGAAGAAGAAGAAGAGGAGGAAGAGGAGGATTGTGAGGTCCTTGATGCTCTCTGAGCTTGATGGTTTTCTTGCAGACGTTTCATAACCCAACAAGGTAGCTTCATCAGTGCTAGAAAGGAATGGGGTTTGTTGCAAATGCCCCTTCTAATACTGATGACATTATCTAGTCTGGCAGTGAAACGCCTGCAAGAAAACCACCAAGCTCAGAGAGCACCAAGGGCCTCACTTCAATCATCATTAGGCCAATCACTTACCATGAAATTAAAATAAACTATTATGGGGTCCCTGAATGGTCTCCTGTTCAGGAACTGGCAAAACCCAACCCTGCTTATTAGCTTCACCAAGTTTGCTACATCATACAGGCAATGTCTTTTTTTTGGCCTCCCCATTTCAGTGGGGAGAATTGAGGAATGACCCCCTTATTAATATGTTCTGCCTGAGCATATGGAAAGAAAATATATCTAAATATTGCTGAAGGGAAGATAGAAATTCTACGTATAACGATGTTTTATTCTAATGCCAGAAAACAATGAAAAGCAAGAAACAAAAACTTTTCGTTGCACCAAAATCCTACACTTGCTGCAGTCAGCTGATGGCAACAAACACAAGAAAACCTTCCCTCCTCAATTTATTTCACCACATCCCTGCGAGGTAGGTTCGGTCGAAAGGCAGGAAGTGATCGAAGCCCGCGAAGTTGACTGGCAGGTGGAGGGGAGGATTTGAACCTGGACCTCCAAGTCTGATCTAGCTCTTATAGCCAAAGGAAAGAGAGGAAGGAAGGAAAAATAATCTGACCCTCCCGAGCGAACACAGACACCCAATTTGGGTTGAACCACCAGGCTGGGGAGGATGGGAGGTGTAGCTCAAGTGGGTCAGGGACCTCTAATCTCACCCCATCAGGCTGGGGAGGATGGGAAATGTAATTTAATTGGCTCGGGGACATCTACTCCCCTCACCTCACCATACTGGGGGAGGATGGGAGATGTAGTTCAAGTGGCTCAGGGACATCTACACCCCTCACCTCACCATACAGGGGACGATGGGAGATGTAGTTCAAGTGGCTCGGGGACATCTACTCCCTCACCCTCACCTCACCCCTCACCTCACCATACAGGGGACGATGGGAGATGTAGTTCAAGTGGCTCGGGGACATCTACTCCCCTCACCTCACCATACTGGGGAGGATGGGAGATGTAGTTCAAGTGGTTCAGGGACATCTACTCCCTCACACACCAGGCCTCATCACTCCCTCACACCCCAGGCTGGGGAGGATGGGAGATGTGAGTTCAAGTGGCTCAGGGACATCTACTCCCCTCACCCCACCAGCTGGGGAGCATGGGACATCAGCCTAGGGACAACGGGAAAGAAACCGGGAGGGGGCCAGGGAAAGAAATCCACGGGGGACCCCAAAGGAGGGGGCACCCTCGAGGCGAAGCAGCGGGGGAAGGGGGAGCCATTTCGAGGGGACACCAACAGGAAAAGGGGTGACGCGGAAGGGGAGAACCCCCCAGTCCGTCAGAGGGGGAACTTTTACGGGGGACAACCCCGCCAAGGGCCAACCCCACCCACCCCCATCTCCGCCAGGCACTCACCAATCCCGCGGATCCGGAGCGGCTCTCGGCGTCGCTGGCTCCGAACACCGGCCTCCGCGTCGAACAGCCAAACACGGCGAAAAGAGGGCGGGCCCCGACGTCACTGCCACGTACCCGCTCAGCTGATGGCGTCACACGCACGGCGCCGCCGCGCCGCGCCCCTCGCGCGGCTTCCTGCCGGCCGTCGTACTGGTGACGTTTGAAGGAGAGGAAGGGCGGGAGGACAGTTGCTAGGCGACCCGGGAGGACTTTTGAGAGGCGTCGGGAAAGCGAGGACTGCGTTCCCTCATGGTTGCTAAGGCAACCAAAGCAAACAGGGCCTAGTGCCTTTCCTCAGCCTTACTTGAGCGTAGGCTCTCTTGAACTCCCAACAGTCTCTTCTCTCCATAGACAAGCAGCCATTTCCCAGCAGTTAGGCAGGCAGTGTCGCGATATCTAGAAGCTGCTGGGGTGCAACAGGAAGAATTTCAATGTTTAGAAAGGCTGCACCTGTGCATTGGTACAATGCAAGGATGTGGACTTCAACTTCCATAATTCTCACCCATGGCCATGCTGGCTGTGGAATTCTGGGAGTTGAAGTCCCTATGTCTGGAACGGGCCAAAGGTGCTGAAACCAATACCAAGGAAGACAAAAAGCAGATTTTCAGCCGATCAAAATTTTTATTTATTTTTCTTCCCCACACATTGCATTGGATTGACACTCTATCACTCCCCCCAGCCAACCACATCAAGGTTGGCTGGGGGTGATGGGAGTTGCAATCCAATGCATACAAGATTTATGTTTCTCCACGATGGGAGCACTTTTAGGATTGTGGACGTCAACTCCCATAATTCTCACCCACAGCCATGCTGGCTGGGGAGTTCTGGGAGTTGAAGTCCACCCATCTCAAAGCATGCTGGCTGTGGAATGCTGGGAGTTGAAGCCCATGCCTCTTCAAAATCCCCATGTTTGAAAAACACCGAATAAAAACCATTCTTTCAGACCCAACCAACCCATTTTCTGACTGCTT
Source organism: Notechis scutatus (assembly GCF_049901735.1). Lineage (NCBI taxonomy): Eukaryota > Metazoa > Chordata > Lepidosauria > Squamata > Elapidae > Notechis > Notechis scutatus. The sequence goes on from NC_142022.1 coordinate 7,191,058, forward strand.
CCTTTGCACCACGCACAACAACCTGCAATTTCATAGGAAACATACATGATAATGAATGTTTATTCCCCATAGCTGTACAACTTCCGATATGTTGGAACCGAGCTGTTGCAACACTAGCTAACTCTTCTGTCCAGCGGTCACAACGCAGTCTCGGCACTGAAATTGCTAATCTGGGAGCTTTGAGGAAGTCTTTCGCTGGGTCCGGCTGTTTCTCCTTCCAGGCGCTTGTTAAATTCATGGGTGCTGTTGAAAAGGGACCAACGCCTCCAAATCACAGTGACCTTGGCACTTTCCGATCTGGATGCCAACCCGGACTTCTTCACATCCAGCCCTTTTTTATGGCCGTCCGATTTTTTCCGTAATGAGAGTTTTCTCTTCTTCTTCCCTGGCAAGGCGAGAGAAGAGCAGGAAGATTAAATCCCAATTTAGGAAGGGATCGACTGACTGAACAGAGCTCGCTTTTTGCAGGCAGCTGAACCAGAAATCAAAAAACTGTGTTAAAGTTAAGTTTTTAGTTAGGTAAACTTGACAGGGGGTTGGACTAGAAGACTTCCGAGGTCTCTTTCATCTCTCTTATTCTGTTAATCAAGGAGAGAAGCAACCAAGGAGAAATTTCTTGACAGTGAGAATTATTAACCAGAGGAACAACTTGTCTCCAGAAGTTGTGGGTGCTCCATCAACTGGAGGTTTTTAAGAAGATACAGGACAATCATTTGTCTGAAATGATATACGGGTTCCTTGCCTGAGCAGGGGTTGGACTAGAACACCTCCAAAGTCCCTTCCAGCTCTGCTATTACTGTAGTGTGCGGCGGCAGCCAAAAAGCCAATGTAATCCTAAATTGCATTAACAGAGGGATACACTCGAGATCAAGTATACTAATACCACTCTATAAAACCTTAGTAAGACCACACCCAGAATACTGCAACCAGTTTTGGTGAAAGATGTTGAGACTCTAGAAAAAGTGCTGAGAAGAGCAACCAGGAGGATGAGGGGATTGGAGGGTGAAACGTACGATTGCAGGAATTGGAATAGGTCTAGTCTAGGGAAGAGAAGGACCACAGGAGACGTGATAACAGTCTTCCAATATTTGAGAGGATGCCACAGAGAGGAGGCGGTCAAGCTATTTTCCAAAGTACCTGAAGGCCAGACAAGGAATAAATGGAAACTGATCAACCTGGAAATAAGGGAGACATTTTCTGACAGTGAGAACAATCAGAAGTTGCTCTCGGAAGTTGTGAGAGCTTCATCTCTGGAACTTTTCAAGAAGAGACTGGACTGCCCACCTGTCAGATATGGTGTGGGGTCTCCTGCTCGAACAGGGGTTGGACTAGATGACCTACAACAGGGGTCTCCAACCTTGGCAACTTTAAGACTTGTGGACTTCAACTCCCAGAGTCTTAAAGTTGCCAAGGTTGGAGACCCCTGACCTACAAGGTCCCTTCCAACTCTGTTAACCTGTTATAAAAGGGCCAGCTCAACCCCCATTTTTTGGAAGCCTTTCAGATGTGCTAGGCCCAGATCCGGGTTGGGAAACACACATTCCCACGATGCCAGCTAGGTTTGAAGAAAGGAAGGGTTAGAAATACTTCCCTCCATGGCAGTGAAGATTTGGGGGGAGAATTCCCAGGAGCGGAAGACCACCTCCCCCCACGCTGCACAATAAGCCACGCCCCGTTACGCCCCGAACGTTCCATCGGGAAGCTCCTCCCACCCACGTGGAGCAGAATCCCCGCCTGGGATTCCCTTTAGGGCCGGTGGTGGGGGAAACCCCAACCTCCCTCCTCCTCCGCCGATCCGCCGCTCACTTTGTTCCGTCTGCGTGGAAGTCGATGTCCGGGGAGACCGACCCGTGTCTTCCTCCGCGTCGGAATGCCCTTCGTTGGATTCCACGCAGCCCATCGCCCGCCTGGATGGGGGGGCCCAAGCCCCCCCCAGTAAGGGACGCGGGGCCGCCGCCCGCTGCTGCCTCCGATGCCCTGGCGGCTTTTGTGAGCTCACACCGCCGCCGCCGCCGCCCTCCCCGGTGTCCCCCCACCTTGACCCCACCCGTGCAGAGGAGATCGCGGGGGATCCCCCTCCCACCATCGCTTCTCCCCCTCCCGGGCTCTCGCCCCCCGCCCACGCGTGATCCTTTGCCCGAAGCCATTAAACCAGGTTTCATTTGCAAGGGGGAGAAGCATTTAAAAACGAGGGTCAATTCAAAAGAAGCCCCCAGGTGAGGAGCAGAAGGTCGTGGGAATTGGGGGGGGGGGCTGGCAGGTGTGTTTGGAAAACTAGCGTTAAAAATTAAAGGCCATTTTAATTTTAAATGTTCCCAACGGATCCCTTTTAAGGTTTTATACCGTTGCTTTTTTCCCCCCAGAGGGGGCTTTGAAAAAGAGATAAAGAGGCTGAATAGAAATTGAACCATTTTATAGGCAGCCTATATAGAACAGGGGTCCCCAAAACTTGGCCACTTTTAAGACTTGTGGACTTCAACTCCCAGAATCCTCCTAAAATAGCTGGCTGGAGAATTCTGGGAGTTCAAGTCCACAAGCGGCCAAGGTTGGGGGCTCCTGCTATAGAATAAAATAATAAAAAAATAAAATCAGAGGCTGGGGCAGGAAAGGGGATGGAAACTACACCATAGGGGGAAAAAGTTTTCCGGTTTAGCTTTTGGCTCCCTAAAGCCTTCAGATAGACTGCTTCTAAACCTGGAGGCTCCAATTTCCCCCAAGGGAGCGAATAACCATTTATCGAACCTTCTCTTCAGCAATTTTAAAACTTGTCCTATTGTTAATTTATTCCATTTGCATGCTGCCCACCGCACACGACTGGGGGCGGCTGGTGATAAAGATAATGATTAATACAAGATGATTAAAATTATAATTAATCCCAGATAAGAATAACCCACTGGGGTTCGGGCAGACAGCGTATTCAATTGAATGAGTAAATTACCTCCTCTTGAACTCAATCCGGTAGCCTGATAAACCACTTCAAGTGGCAAGGACCTTTGTCAAAGGACGCCTGACTTGCTTAAAACACAGATTTATTTTTTTCCTGGCTGCTGTGCTTGTGGATATTCTTTCTGCATCTCACACACGTACTTTCTAGCTCACAACAAACGCTATTCCTTTTTTTTTTTTCCCCTTAAGCAACTGAAGAGATTTCTTCTTAAGAGGTTATATCCCTCCTTTATTTATTTTTCATAAATAACTCAAGGCAGCAAGCATACCTAACACTCCTTCCTCCTCCTCTCCCCCCCCCCCCCCACAACAACCCTATGAGGAAGAGGGACTGGCCCAAAAATCACCCAGCTGCATTTCACACTTAAGGCAGGACTAGAACTCCCAGTCTCCTGGTGATTGACCCAGTTACCCAACTGCTTTCATGCCCATGGCAGGACTCGAACTCCCAGTCTCCTGGTGATTGGCCCAAAGTCACCCAACTGCTTTCATACCTAAGGCAGGACTAGAACTCCCAGTCTCCTGGTGATTGGCCCAAAGTCACCCAGCCAGTTATCATGCCTATGGCAGGACTAGAACTCCCTGGCTCCTGGTTTCTAGCTTGCTGCCTTCATCACTGGACCAAACTGGCTCACAACTAAACTAAGAGATTTGAGTAAGTCTCTTTATTAAAAGGACTTGGCATCTAAATCCCTTAGAAGTTTGCAAACTACACATCTCTTTGTAGGATACAACCTATCAAATTATTTTTTTTAGCACAATGTAAAGCAAGCGGGGTCTTTCAAAGTATCTCCAGTTCTTGATTCGAGCTCAGCTGCCGCATCCCAAACCCACAAATAATCACCTTAATGAGTCGTAGCGTCTTGACATCACGCGATCACTTACCTGTGAATATCCCAGCCTACCTCCAACAAGAACAATCAATGACTGGGTGAGAGATTCGCTTAATTGCTTGCTGTTGGCTTAACGACTGTGGCCCAAAAGGTGGTAAAATCGGGTGCGACTCCCTTAACGACCGCTTCACTTAGCAGTGGGAATTGTGCTCGTTAAAACGAGGACTAGCATAAATAAAGACAGGTGTGCAGAACGGAATCCAACCCCTTTGCATCCGAAAGTCGGCTGTGGACGGCTCCGTTTTGCAAAGGCTCTCCTGAAGAGCAGGTAGTCCTCGACTTACAGCAGTTCGCTTAGTGACCAAAGTTACAACGGCGCTGGGAAAAAGTGACTTAGGACTGTTTTTCACAGTGCAGCATCCCCATGGTCATGGGATCAAAATTTGGCCACTTGGCACAGCTGATTCGATATTTATGACGGCTGCAGTGTCCCCTTTCTGACCGACAAGGCCAAGGGGAAGCCAGATTACTGAACCACGGTGTTATTAATCAGGGATCCCCAACCTTTCGACGCGCGGCCCGGCGGTCAGCTGGGAGTCATGTCCGTTCCGGCGTTAGGCTGGCGCGCCATCTTTTGTGAAAATCACTTCGGTGACATCATCGAAGTGATTTTCGTCAAAAGCGGCGCCAAGCGCTTGGTGAGCTTTTTGGGTAGAAATGGCTTTCTACCCGGAAAAGCTCACCAGCGCTGGCGCATATCATTTTTGAAGAAAATTGCTTTTTTACCAAAAAGATGGCGGCGCCCAGCAACCAGCGGCCGGTAAGGCTTGTTCCGGCCGGTTCACGTCCATTGAACCACGGTGTTATTAATAACCGCAGTGATTCATTTAACAACTGTGGCGGGGAAAATCGTACAGCGGGAGATAATTCGCTTAACAAATGCCTCACTTAATGATGTCAACGCTGGGCACAATTTGGGTCATCCTTCGAGAGCTACCTGCATCTTATATTATATATATTTTTTGGTCGTATAGGGTGCCTTTTATTTAAACTGGGATGCTTCTGACACAAATGAAAACACCAAGCAGATAAATTGAATACAGAGGGAACAGGAAAAAAAAAATTCCCACCTATTTCATTTTAGCCGTCAGTCCTGTCAAATCTTGTACAGCAGCGGTTGCCAACCAGTGGGCCAGGGCCCACTGGTGGTCTGTGAGAAAATTTTGGTGGTCCGCAGAGAAATGTCATCCCTAAAGCAATTAATCCAGGCTGCGTGGGAACACAAGGCTGCACCGCCCACATGGCCCGCGGGAACACAAGGCTTGCGTCCCTTGCATTACGCACAACACGAGGTAGTGAGAGGAGGGGTTAAGGGCAGAGGGGGTGAACTTGCCCCACGCGCCTGGCCTGGCCACCGGGCCGCTTCCTTCCACTTCTTCCTTCTTCTGCTTTTGGCTGCACACAAGGAAAGCAGCAGAAGTCTTTCTTTCTCTCCCCCAAACTCCACCAGAAATGAGTCTCTGGGACTCTGCAAGGCCTCCTGCTCCAAGAAGCTGCACTGGTAAAGACTCATTTCTGGCAGAGTTTGGGAAAGAGAAAGTAAGACTTCTGCTGCTTTCCTTGCATGAAGCCCAAAGTCTCTCCCTTTCTCTCTCTCTTGCCCCCTGAGAACGGAGCTGGAGATGACCCCAAATAAAGAACGATCGATCGGTAGGAAATCGGGGAATTTTCCTGCAGACTTTTTGGGGATTTTCCCATGGTCTCTGGTCTGCGGGATTTAAAATTATGAATGTGGTGGTTCCTGAGGTCCAAAAGGCTGGCGACCCCTGTTGCACAGGAACTGTGTGTGCTCATTCCTGCTTTGACAGCATCAGAACTCGCAGCCAAGGGCTTAAATAATCTTTTTTCCCCACGGGAACGGGGCAGCCTGTCTTCACTGACCTCCCCTCCCAATCAACGCACCAAAGACACTTCTCAAATGCGTGTCCGGACGTTAAAGAAACCCACGAGATGAGAGTTTGCCAGCAAAGGTAGAGACTATACCTCTCACCGCGAACATAATTTAGTCTTTTTCATCTTCTTCAGATTCTTGACGGTCGGGTCCTTGGGGAGTTTTGGATTCCCCGTCTGGGAGCCAAGATCCTGATCGATTTTCCGCTTGGGAGCCACCACTTCCATGGAGTTCCATAATTCGTCCTCTTCCTCTTTCACCTCATCCTGCAGGTTAACGGACGGCTCGAAGTCCTCACTCTGCAAAAAAAATAGAGAGAGAAATGGATCCGGGAGGGGAATTGGCGGGGGGGGATTGTCCATGAGAAAGGTTGGCAGTTCAGCGGTTCGAATCCCTAGCATTGCCGCGTCACGACGTGAGCTCCCCGTTCCTCGCCCCAGTTTGTGCCAACCTAGCGGTTTGAAAGCACGTAAAAAAATGCAAGTAGGAAAATAGGGACCACTTCAGATTCCAGATTTTTTTTTTAACTACCGTTCTGTGGGCATGGCTTGGTTGGTGTGGCAGGGGAAAGGATACTGCAAAATCCCCAATTCCCTCCCCACCCCACTGACCTGCTTTCCAGCTCAGTTCTCCTGTGCAGGGCAACCCAAGAAAACCCAGCCGATCAACTGGGACTCAATGGGAGGCGGAGTATAGATGGGGTTGGCAGGGCCAGTCAAGAGGTGGGATTGGCCGGGTTCTCCGAACTATTCCAAATTTCCACTGCCGGTTCTCCAGAACTGGTCAGAACCTGCTGAATACCGCCTCTGTAACCGCTTTGGCGGGAAGGGAACAGTGTTCCATATGCCTTCGGCGTTTAAGTTTCACCAGCCACATGACCACGGAGACGTCCTCGGACAGCGCTGGCTCTTCGGCTTTGTAACGGAGATGAGCAGCGCCCCCTAGAGCCGGAAACGACTAGCACGGATGTGCGAGGGGAACGTTTTACCTTTATCCAAATCTCCTGTCAGCCTCATAGGTTGATTGGGAACAATAGTGCAGTTCATCTTACGACCATTCGTTGAACAACTCACTCAAAGTTATGGCGGACTCCCCCAAAGCTACTTATGACCCGTTTTCAATGTTATGATAGCCGTATACACACACAATGACAAACACACAAGAGACACATCCCAAGCTCATGGTAACTCACCTCCCATTTTTCCCTGCTGGCCAGCAAGAGGCAGTTCAGTCGGGATTTGAGATAAACCTGGAATCAAGACAGATGCAGTAAGAAATGTTTAAAAAGGGGAATACATTAAGTCGAGGATTTCCTGTATCTTGGGTCAAGCTTTCTTGGAGATCCAGATCCAACTTGATTAGAGATAAAGTGAGGAAGCCTGCAGCTCACACAGGCTCGCCCACCCCACAATCATTTGGAGTGAGCTGGACCTTGGAATCCTAGTGGACGATCATTTGAACACAAGCCAGTCGTGCGCGCAAGCTGTTGGTTGTATAAACCGAGGCAAATAATCAAAGTCACGTGAAGGATTAGGACAGCTTTAAAAAGTTTTCGTAAGGCCATGCCTGGAATACCGCATCCAGTTTTGGTCACCAGGTTACAAAAAAGATGTTGAGACTTTGGACAAAGTGCAGAGAAGAGCCACGAAAGCCTGGAGACTAAAACATACGAAGAATGGTTGCAGGATTTGGGCATGTGAAGTCTAGAGAAAAGGACTAGGGGAGATATGATTAGCAGTATTCCAGTATTTGAGGGGCTAACACAAAGCGGAGGGGGTCAACTTATTTTCCAAACCAGAACAAGAAACAATAGATGGAAACTAATCAAAGAAAAAAAAAAGAAACCTAGAATTAAAAAGAAATTTCCTAACAGTCGGGACAATTAACCAGTGGAACTGCTTGTCTCCGTAAGTTGTGGGTGTACCTTATGTTCTAAACGCTGGCTTTGGAGGTTGTGTACCCGAAGGAAACGGTCCAATCCACACGAGGCAACCACAGGAAGCGTAGGGTGACATTGGATGGCGCGGACGCTGCCGGCAAAACCCTTGAGGCACTTCACCAAACGCCCTGTGGCAGAGAGATTCCAAGGTTGAGTCACAAGGACACCTTCTCACAAAAATCCCACATCTTCCCACAAAATACATGTGATAAGACCGACTCCGTCAACCATATTTCAAGTGGGAAACTCTAAATCAAAATTTAGGAATTTCTGGAATCCTGGCACCCAAGGCCAATTGAACTATCAATAGGCACAGAGAGGTAAACAACATTTACACCCTTTTGGAAAGACAATAAGCAAGCTAGGAAGGAAATAACAAGGCCAGAACACCTCCTCCACACCCAGATAAGCAGGGATTAACACCAGACAAACAATCAAGCAGAAAACCAATACCCCAATCAAGGTATTATCAAGGGGAAAACCACAACCCCACCCATATTGGCACGGCAAACCGCTGTATACAAACAGGGAGCAAGCCCCACACTCCCTCTCGCTGATGATGTTACTTAGTTGGGTAATGAAAAATCTGCAAGCAAACAGCACCAAAAGAACCAAAGGCTCCATGATTTACAATTGCACGACTCAGTTAAATTATTGATCAAGCTTTTAGCCCTCGGGCAGGTAAGGTAGAAATTTTGATGTGCCAAGATTTGGTTTGCCCTGCCTCACAGCAGCGGTTCTGACCAATACACAAAAGATTAAAGTCGAAAATATAATATACAAAATAACAAGCCCAGTTACTAAAGCAAAATAAAGATAGTACAACCCAAATCTGGGCCTAAAATTGTTCCATTCTCAATCCAAAACAGAACTGTCGTGCCATCTATGTGTTCTTCATAAATCTTGTTAAAGAAAACTCCGTGGGAATGGAGCATAGAAAACACAGCCTGCTTTCATTCTCCAAATTCTCTTTTTTTGAAGTCTTTTGAAGTAAACCCTATTTTTTCTTCTCCACTTATACCTTGCCGTAGATCTATCACCGCAACGTCTCCGTGGGAACTGCCAACAACAGCAGCACTGGGGAGGAAAAAATAGAATGTATGTGTTTTTTTAAAAAAATCTTGGTTTGCAATAGAAAATCAACAAGGAAGCAAATGGTTATCTCCATGCAAGCACACACACACACACACACACAGAGAGAGACAGATATTTCTCTCTCTGGGCACACTAAGAATATATCTGAGGAACAAAACTCCACATTGGTGACGGGAAGGGCATCTGGCCATTAAAACACTCTGCTAGCTCAATTCAGTTGCCCAGACTCCAACCTTCAAGGGATTATTAAGAGGATGATTCCATTTGAAATTCCACGGTATCTTATCTTTGGCATTCTATTTTTATTTATTTTTTTAGAAAATTTGCGCATTTTTCATTCACGTTTTCTTATGGTTTTTATAAAGCAGAGTTCTATTCCAGAAGAAACACCTGCCCCTACTTGTATAATTGATTTCTCCAAAAGCTTCTCCGTTTCGGGGAGAGAGAAAGAGAGACTCACTTTGCGTCGGAGGTGAGCGAGAGAGCTGTAAGTGGGTACTCGCCGAAGGTCACCTCCAAGACTGGACGGCGTTGGGGACAGCTGGGATCGTAAATCCGGACCTGGATGCAGAAGGTCAAAAGAATCAGGCCCAATTCTTGCACAAAAAGCAGGATAGGAGGAAATAATGAAAATTAAAGAAATACCTTAGTGAAGAGGAGGTGTTCCTCTCCATTTTCCTCATTACTTCCCTTTTTTCTTTCCTCCGTCCCTTTTTTCCTTCCTTTCTTCATCTTTCCATCCATTCCTTCCTTCCTCCTCCCCTTTTCCTTCCTTCCTTCTCTTCCTTCTTCTCATCCATTCCTTCCTCATTCTGTTCCTCCCTCTCCTTCTTTCCTTCCTTCCTTCCTTCTCTTCCTCTCCTCACCCATTCCTTCTTTCCTTCCTCTCATCCCTTCCTTCCTTCTCTTCCTTCCTCTTCTCATTCCTCCCTTCCTTCCTCTCATCCATTCCTTCCTTCCTCTTCTTCTCTTCCTCCCTTCTTTTCCTTCCTGTATTTCTTTTCCTTTGCACTATTTAACCTCTCACTCCCATATTTTGAAAAGACATAGTTCTAAACATTAAATTGTTCTAAACCACTTTCAAGAGCAATGCTAGGTGGAGTTATTTAGTGCAGTTATTATTAGCCAAACCCAACTGATACACTCCTTCCAGCGACTGAAAATCTCACATATCTTCACCAGCTTCTACCTGATGATGTCCGGTGCAGGTCACAATCTTCTCCGATCCAGGCAGGAATTCCATGTCCCGGTCCCAGATAGGTACCCTCAGGTCAAGCCAATCGTGACGCACCTGTGACAGGTATAAAGAAATCACGTGAATGCAGGAAGGAGCCTCTCGAGTCCAAAAATTGCAAACCCAAGGCAATGAACCAAGCATGTGCAAACACAAATCCAGACAGGCCAATAAGCTACTCACGTTTTTGGCTCGAAAAACCGGTTCCTGAGGCTGGTGCAGGTCCCATATTTTCAGACAATTCTCTTTCCCCCCTGTTGCGATATGGTGACGCTGCTGGGAGTTTTGCCTCATGCGGCACACGCCGGGCCCCACCTGAATCTCCACCTGCCAGAAGGAGAATTTGGTGAGCCATGATGAATTCAGCCACTTCCTTTCTTTTTTGGGGGGAAAAAGATGATTTTATGAACTATTCTACTGGCAATAATAATAAAAAAACTAATACAAAAGAATGAAAAAAAAGAGTAGGAAGAGAAAAAATATACCATGAATGGGTTTGTATGTTGTTACTGAAAGAAAAAATATATTTTTACTCAAATTTGAGATAGTTTACTCTAGTTTGGGAAGTATTGGTCTATGGGGAGAAAAAGGGAATTTAAAAAATGTTCTTTTTCTGATGTTCTTTTTCTGCCCAGCAAGTCGATATTTCTATCTTACGCTTTTTAATCAACAGCTAGTTTGTTCTCTTGGTTTAAGGTACCAGGCTAGAAACCAGGAAGTGGTGAGTTCAAATCCTACTTTCGCCGTGAAAGCCGGCTGAGTGACTTTGAGTCAGTCTCTCTTTCTCTCTCTTTGCTTACTACACCTTACAGGGTTGCTGTTGTGTGGAAATCGGAGGAGGAATTATTACGTATATTCACCACCTTCTTATTTATAAAAAAAATAACAAAGGTGGGATATGAATAAATACAATGTACTGTTTAGGAAGAGTGCTTACCTATGCTTTCTGATTTTCTAATTAGCAAAGATTGAGTTAAAACAGTTAAGTTTATGCCGAATCAATTTCTTGACCAACACAAAATTACAGACATGCCTCCTCTATAACCACCCCACACAAATGTCATCCATTGAGGCAAAAACATTAGAGCTATTCAACAGGACTAACAAAGAGACAAACCATCTTAAATTTCCCTCTGGCCTCACAACGAATACAAGGCAACACTTACGTTCTCCGAGGGGGAATCCCGCCAGATTTTCATCAACCCAGACTCCACACAGGTGATAAGGGAACTGCAAGGAGCAAAGAAAGAAAAACAAAGGCAGAAAAATATTTTTAGATATAAAAATAGGAGAAAGGAGACTTCAAGAAAGCAAGTAAGTGGTTTCTTCCCGAGGTCCTGGTGCCAAGATTGGCATGGTGTGGTTTAAGGATACAAATTTTATTTATTTTTTGTTTCAATTAAGGTTTTGGTGTTTTTTTTGGCTTAATTTTAATGTCTTATTTATTTCTGGTAATGGTTGACTGCATAGGTTTTCTTTCTTAAATACAGGTAGTCCTCGACTTATGACCACAATTGAGCCCAAAATTTCCACTGTTAAGCCAGTGCCAGCATTCCAGAAAACCTCCACGCCAACAAATAACTCCGAGGCAGATATCGTCTCCAAGGTTCTTTTTATTGGAGTAGTAAACTGGCATATCTGGGGAATCCCGAATCTGAAAGTTCCAGGTTTCCTTTCAGTAAGTGAAAAATTACAAATCCACCCCCAGCACCCCTCATCGCATCACATGCCCCAATCACCATCCATCCCAGCTTGAGACATCCTCTCACCCAGGTGCAGAAATGACATGACCTTGACTTAGAAGAAGAATGCTATTGTGTCTAACCACATACACTCCATTTTCCCAGGCTCAAGAATGTGGCAGTGTGGAAGCGTTTGGTGCTAACATGGCTTCCAAAACTGACAGCCAGGCACTGAAGAGAATTTTCTTAGATTTTACGACCTTTCTTGTCACAGTTGTTAAGTGAATCACTGCAGTTGTTAAGTTAGTAACCCGATCGTTAACTGAATCTGGCTTTCCCATTGACTCTGTCTGTCAGAAGGTCGCAAAAGGGGATCATGTGACCCCGGGACACTACAACTGTCATAAATACGAGTCAGTTGCCATGCGTCTGAATTGTGATTGCATGACAAGTGTCCGGATTTTGATCAGGCGACCACGGGATTGCCGCAACCGTTGTAAGGGTGGAACACGGTCATAACTTTGAAAGATCACTAAAGGAATGGCTGCAAGTCAAGAATAGAGCTTACAAAAACAGCAGTGGCACATTAACTGTGTGGGTGCCAGGCTCCACTCAAAACAAAGGAAACCTTAGACTCCAACGTTTTAGAGAAAAGGATTTTTACTGAAAATTGAAGTGGTAGCATCAGAAGAATTCAAGATCTGAGACAATAGGCGTGAAAATTACATAAAGAAAGTTATGCCAATGTTCCCACTCCCAATAACTCAAACTGGCCATCCAATCTGAGATGTGTATAATATCATGTGGGGCATCTTCAAGTGGTGTTTGAGACATCTGGCACACCAAGATGGGTGACCTTGGCCTGGACAGATGAAAGGCTACAGCTGCGCAGTAAACAAGGAAGCATAGTCAAGTAAGTTTTTCCAAGTTTTACATTTCACCATCTCAAGCCTCCGGCACTCTTCCTCTCCCTTCCCTCCCGTTTTTTTATGGCAGCCAGAAAGATAAGCAGAAGGAGGATTCTTGAAGGCTGACATTGGGCAAGAATAGGTTTGGAGGGCAAGTGTGCAAAAGTCTTTATAATCGTGCAACTGCCTATTCAAGGTTTGTTTTCATCTCTTTCTTATCTCAAGTAGGAAAAGGAAAAAAAAACTGCCATTTTTTCCAAGACAGGGGAAAAATGAAATGGGATTCTTACCCATCAAGGACAGCTAAGCCACAAAACGGTCCTTCACCTCCATGGCAGTCTCGTGATTCGATAAACTTGCCCTTTTCCGTACTGAATAATCTGACGGATCCATCGAAACATCCCACAAAGATCTGTGTGGAAAAAAAGAAAGCCACAGGATTCATTAGGCCAGTTATGGATCTTCAGGGTTAACATTTCTTAGATAGCTCAGGCTAGGTCACAGGCTCAACCCTTGACATTTTGAATTAAAATGATTTCGGTAAGCTACAAGAGGAAGGAGGAAATACAGGCAGTCCTTGACTTACAACAGTTCATTTAGTGACCAAAGGGACAACAGCACTAAAAAAAAGTGATTTATGAGCATTTTTCACACTTATGACCCCATTGCAGCATCCTCATAGTTATGTGAGTCACTTAACCATTTTGCTCATTTAACAATTGTGGTGATTCACTTAACAGCTGTGGTGAGAAAGGTCATAAAATGGGGCAAAATTCACTTAACTGTCTGAGCAACACAACTTTTTGAGCTCCATTGTGGTTATAAGACGAGGACTACCTGCAATAATTTTAAGACCATTTTTTAAATGCAAAAAGGTAAAAAACATTTTACGACCTTTTTGGCCACAGTGTGAATCAGGGTAGTTGTTAAGATTAGTAATACGGTTGTTAAGTGAATCTGGCTTCCCGATTGACTTTGCTGGTTAGAAGGTTGCAAAAGGGATCATGTGACCCTGGGACACTGCGACCGTCATAAATATGAGTCAGTTGCCAAGCGTCCGAATTTTGATCACGTAACCACAATGGTCGTATGTGTTAAAAAAAACCAAAAAACAATCATAAGACATTTTTTTTCACTTACTGTTGTAGCTTTGTACGGTCACTAAATGGACTGTGGTAAGCCAAAGATGAAGTGTAAATAATTAGTAAGTCTGTATCCCAAAGGTCTTCAAACTGGGCAGCTTTAAGACTTTGTGGATTTCAACTCCCAGAATTCCTGAGCTAACATGACTGGAGGAAGAATTCTGGCAGTTGAAGTCCACAAGTCTTAAAGCTGCCCAGTTTGAAGACCCCTGCAGTGTATCCCATCTGACTCTGACTCCGGGCAGCTCACAAGAGTCAAAGAAAGACATTACAATCAAATCAATTAAATACAACAATTGGCCAGAGCGATGAAGCAAAAGGCCCTCGTCCCTCGTCAAAAGTCTGGATGAAGCCGGCAAAGAACAAGCAGAATGGGCAGATCACATCACCTCCGATTCGTACGAATCTCCCCAACACATGGCAGTGACAGCTTCTCGTCGACTGAGCGTTGTTTCTCCCATCCTATAATTCGTGGCCTGTTTCTTCTGCAGGTTGACCCCTAAAAGTGGAAAAAGGGACGTCATATGACAGGAAAAAGAGTAAGAAAAAGAATAATTATAACAGCCTATTTTCCCCCCTCCCCTAAACCTCCCAGCAAGAGACAATAAAGGAGAATATTAGAGAGCAGCAGTTGCCTCAAACGACAATGTTGCTGGATGATGGACGAAGCTCCGGCTTTGTTATTCTTTAAATAATAATGATGATGATGATGTTGGATGATGGACCAAGTGGTCCCTTCAGCTCCGGCTTTATTTTTATTTAAATAATGATGATGACAAGAACAACAACAATAATAATGGTGTGGGTATGTATATATGATTTATAATACATATAATATGCTACTAAATTATATGCCCCATCTCACCTAGAGGTTTAGAAAGTGTGTGTGTGTGTGTTTGTGTGTGTGTATACACACATACATATTCACATACATACACACACATATAATACTATATAATATACTATTAAATTATATGCCCCATCTCGCCTAGAGGTTTAGAAAGTGGCTTTTAGCTTCCCAGTCAATCAGTCAATATGGATTCAGCAAGTGAAGCTGAGATTTCACTTCCCTCCACTTTGCCCTCTCCATTCTCCGCTCGCCTATTTCCCTTCCCACTCTAGGCATGCCCAGAGGCACCATGCACATTCAGAAGCAGCTGTTTCCCCCCACCACCCCCACAGGCTTCCCCGACCTTTCCTGGCTTCTTCCACCCCTAAACCCTCCATTCAAAATTCACCCCAACACGCGGCAAGTCCTCGTTACCTTTCAAAATCCCCGTTTCGGATCCCACCCACACGTGGCCGCCCCGCGCGGGAGACGCCATGCCTGTCTCCGCTCCGCAGGCTTTTGCGGATGTTTCCGGGCCGGAACGATTAAAGTAACGGACCGGATCGTGCGCCCGTGCTTTTGATTGGCTCACGCGCCGCTTGGGTGCGTCAATCAAAAACGTCCCCCTCGCGCTCCTTTCCCCCTCTTCAGACGGTCCTGCCACTTTTGGTACAGGGAAAAATAAAGCATTTGCAAGGATAATTAAAAGCGGTTCATTTGATTATTATTTTTTGAAGAGGTAGCTGGTTAATTTATCTACATTTTTTTTATCCTGCTTATATTATTTTTATAAATAAGTCAAGGTGGTGAACATACCCAATACTTCCTCCTTCTATTTTCCTCACAACAACCCTGTAGAGTTGGGCTGAGAGTGAAGGACTGGTCCAAAGTCCCCAGCCAGCTTTCATGCCTATGGCAGAACTACAACTATCTCCTTTTTTCTAGGCTAGTGCTTTAACTACTAAACCAAACTGCCGCTTAGAAATAAATCATGCTTATAAGTCATTAGAACTGGAACAATAAAGTCCCCTTCCTTGTTTTTTCATCCAGTCTTCTTCTTTTTCTCTCTTTTGTCTGTTCCTTAATGCCAAAGAAGGATTTAAAGTAAAGTAAGAAGATAATCTTGTTCTTTTTTTAAAAAAAAACCCACTGATCAGAAATAAGCATAGCAGAGATTTCAGCAGAGACTTACTTTATTTCACAAGCCCCCAACAACATGGCAACAAATTTTCTTTTGATTCCCTTACTTCCCAACATTTTAGATAGCTTGAATGAATCTACAATGGATGTCTTCACCCAAAAATATAGACCTCCAAAAACAGACAAGGAAAACTTTATAGATAAACAAAGGAATGGATAGAGACAATGAATAACAGACCACATAGACCACGTTTAAGGTTACATTTGATAAGGAAACACAGAAATCTGATTTCAGAGTTTTTCCAAACCTTTTCAGAGGATTGGTATTGCTTTCAAGGAAATTTTAAAGTCTAGCAAAATCTGTCCTAGAATGGTTTGATGCGCTGTCCAGTATGTTTTTCTTATGCTTAATCCCAACAGCCAAGATAAAAATAACAGCACAGTGGAGAGAACATCCAGCCTGTAATAAGATCGTGATTCTGCAGAAATTAGGAACATCCTGTCAGGCCGAAGAGCAGGAAAAATCAAATCTCAGGTAAAAGAAAGAGAGAACAGGTCTTCAAAACATTGTATTGTTTTTGCTAGTTGAAATATCTTCTTTTAGCAGGCTAGGTAATCGCTTGACATTTGCAAAACCTGGCATCTTCAACTTTGTAACAGATGACTCCAAATCAGCCCCATTTCATTACAGGTAGCCCTTGACTTACCACCATAATTGAGCCCAACATTTGCTAAGTTGAGTTTTGCCTCATTGTACGAACTTCCTTGCCATGGTTAAGTGAATCATTGCAGCTGCTAGGTTAGTTAACACAGTTAAGTGAATCTAGCTTCCCACTGACTTGGCTTATCAGGTCATAAAAGGGAATCACTCGACTCCACTGGACATTGCAACTGTCATAAATACGAGTCAGTTGCCAAGTTTTCAAATTTTGATCAAGACCATGGGGATGCTACAATGGTCGTAAGCGTGATAAACAGTCACACGTCCCTTTGTTCAGTGCTGTTGTAACTTTGAACGGTCACTAAATGAACTAAAATAAGTAAAGGACTACTTGCATTTTAATAAATCTGACTAGAATACTAATGTGAAAAGGGAAGGAGGCATGTTAATTTTTGCCGTGGTTCATTCTCAAGAGTGAAAATTAGCTTCCCATCATTTCTGTCCAGCATAGCATCGATGCATGACTGAATGTGTTCAGCTGTGGCCTGCACACGCTTGCAACTTATCCTATGTCCCACTTGAAGCAATGTAAACATTGCCAAATAAAAACGAATCCTGCAGGGAATCTAGTCCGAAGATTGTCTCAGCAGCTGAACTTGAGTGTGTGTGCACAAAGGGAAGTGTGGAGCCCTTCTCTTCCCCCCGGTAACCTTGCAGAAGGAACCTTCCACCTGTTTAGCCATCAGGACGAGGCAGGCTGCGCCACAGAGTGGCCAGGAAGGGTGGGCAACGCAGACTCAACTGCAGGTCCTCGCAGGTGTCTCCCTCCGGACACACAACTTCCACACACATTTCGTCGTCTCGGCCTCCTTCGGCGTTGCGGAAGGGCTCCGTCACATCAAAACGGACGCCGCAAGCTTCCCCGTTCAGCAACCGAGTGTCCCGTCTCTTGGACCGAGGTTGCAAGAGGGATTGGGGCCAAGATGGAGCAGAGAGGAGGAGGCGGAGAGGAAAAGGCCAGCTCTGATCTAGAGGCTGTTCCAAGTTCAGCAGGACGAAAGCTTTGGTGAGACGGACGCCTCTCTGGCAACGGAGATGGAGCATCCAGCAGAATTTGTGCTCTGGCCCTGTGAGAAGAAGAGAGGCAGTATGTTGTAAAACAGCACAGAGTCACTTAGATGCAATAAGCAGAGGAGAGGGGAGGGGAAGGGAGAGGGGAAAAGTGGAGGATAAAAAAAGAACGGAAGGGAAGGAAAACATGAAAGGAAAGGAATAGATAAAAGGAAAAGAAAAAAGAAAAAAAAGAAAAAGGGAAACCAAGATAACAAGAAGGAAATGAAACAATAGCATATAAATAAAGTGTATATTATTAATATAGACTATAAAATATAAAGTAAAAAACAAACCACCCAGCTTTCCTTTCTCCCTGATCTAACTCACACCACCAGAATTTGGCTGCAAGTAATGGAAACCCAGTTTATCATAGTTTTAAAAACTGCAGATTTCTCCTAAGTTAAAAACACTGGACTTTTGAACAGTTGAACAGTTGTATAAAACATGCTTCAATTTCCTCCACAATGTTTACAGCTTGCCCCGCCATTCCTAGCCGATTTTAACCCAGAAGCTTTAACTTCAGATATAGTTGGGACTACAACCACCATCGGTTTTATGTGGGACCAAAAATTCCATGGGAAATGGATTGCAAACCCCCTCCTCTATTTCGAGACACCCCACCTCCAGGAACTCCTGGGAATGGCCCCCGTACAGCTGTTGCCCAGCTGCCAATGGCTCCAGGGCAGAGTCTCCAAAGCCCATCCCCTGCTTGGGTCTGATTGGTTGCACAGCTGGCATCCAGTCGGAGCCTGGCACCCGTCCCACGGCCCTCCCGCTTACCTTGCCTGCCTTCGTTGACTTTCAGCGACGTCATCATGCTCTTGAAGTCGCCAGTTGCCAGCATCGCTGTGTAGGCTTCGTAAGCGTGGGAGGTGCATCTCAGCATGCAGCTGCTAAATCTGGGCTGCCCCAGTAGCTGTCCCTCCCGCGTGGCCGCTGGGCTGTCATCGGCGGGGCAAAGCGCCCACGGCTGCCCGCCGGTCAGTCCCTCTGTCGCCAGTTCCTGACTTCCGACGTAGCCCAGAAGAGCCATGCCCAGGATCCAAAAGACCAGGATCAGCCCAGAATGACCCATTGCAAGTTTTCAGGACAGAAACCAGCATGTCGAGGAAGAGCGTGCAGGGCAGGCCGAGGAGCTGGATCTCACAGCCACAACAGGCCTGAACCTGTTGCCTCAGCCTGTGTGGATTCCTCGCCCCCCGCCAGCTGCTGGGAGGGTGCCCAGAGCGGCAGCTACCAACAGCTCTGGAATGCCAGACGCCAGACGGGGAATCGGAGACAGGGAGCGAGAAAGAAGACCGCTGGGGGCATGGCCAAGTTATATAAGATGTAGCTTGCAATGGACGTTTTCCATGTCCGGCAGAAGAACACAACAATCATCCCGCCATTTTGTGCAAGCCCGAGCAGGACATGGCTGCAGCCACAAGCGGCTACAACAGGGATGGTAGAGGCTACCTAACATCCAGGGCCTCTTTTCTTCACCAATCCATTGCATGACCGACCAATCACCCATTCCCAGGGATGAAAGCATGCTTGGGTAGTCTTCAGCTTACAAAGATTTGTCTAGGGATTGTTCAAATTTACAACACAGAAAACGACGTGACGTGCAATTGTTTTTTTTTTCCAGTTACAACCCTTGCAACATCCCCGTCATCTCAGGACAAAAAAATTTAGATGCTT
The DNA here is from genome assembly GCF_049901735.1 of Notechis scutatus. Lineage (NCBI taxonomy): Eukaryota > Metazoa > Chordata > Lepidosauria > Squamata > Elapidae > Notechis > Notechis scutatus. Next base: position 7,210,211 of record NC_142022.1, read on the forward strand.
GGCATCTGGCAAGCTCTTATGACAGTTGAAGTGTGCTGGGGTTGACCTTCTGACCAGTCAAGGAGGAAGCGAGATTCGCTTGTTACTTAGGAACTACAACGATTCACTTAACAATGGTAGCGAGGTTGCAAAATGGGACGCAACTCCCTTTTCTATGGAGATTCTCAAGTCATCTAGGTCAGGGTTGTCCGAAAGGTGTTTTTTCAAAGCAGAGCTGAAGCAGCTTCTTGGATGAGCAGAGTTGGAAAGGACCTTGGAGGTCATCTAGTCCAACCCGCTGCATAGTCAGGAAACCCCATAGCATTTCAGACAAAATGTGTTGTCCAATCTTTTCTTTAAAACTTCCAGTGTTGGAGTATTCAGAACTTCTGGAGGCAAGCTATTCCACGGGTTAATTGTTCTGTCAGGAAATTTCTCCTTAGTTCTAAGTTGCTTCTCTCCTTGATTAGTTTCCATCAGTTGCTTCTTGTCCTGCCCTCAGGTGCTTTGGAGAATAGCTTGACTCCCTCTTCTTTGGGGCAGGCCCTCAAATATTGGAAGACCAATATAATGCCCCCGCTAGTCCCTTTTCATTAAACTAGCCCGCCCCAGTTCCTGCAACCGTTCTTCGTATGTTTTAGCCTCCAGTCCCCTAATCATCTTTGTTGCTCTTCTCTGCACTCAACATCTTTTTTTACATCATGGTGACCAAAACTGAATGCAGTAAACATCTTCAAAGAAAAAGTAGAAAGTCCATTTGCCTCTTGAAAAAGCACCTTTGGGTCACTTACCGATTACTTGAGTGCAAGATGGGCATTGTACAAATGTCAATTGTGCCTGGTTGACCTCTCCCCTCAAACAAATGACCTTTTCAGAGGGCTGTAGCTTATTACTAGGCCCATTGTCCCTTTCCCAAAACCAACAGGGTCATAGAACTCAACGTACCAAGCCACACGCTGAAAGGGTATTAAGAACAGAATGTATTTCAGTACAAATAAACTCAACCCTTTTTATCTTTCCGGCTTATCCTGAACAGTTAGGAAATGTTAAAAAAAATGAAATTGGAGGCTGTTGGAAACACTTAAAAGAGGAACTAAAAACAAGAAAAATGGTTGAGTTCTAGTCCCACCTTAGAAATGAAAGCCAGCTGGGTGACTTTGGGCCAATCACCAGAACACTGGGAGTCCCATTTCAGACGTTAATGCTGGCTGGATGACTTTCAACCAATCACTAGGAAGGTGGCGAGTTCTAGTTCCACTTTAGCCAGCTGGGTGACTTTCGGCCAGTCCTTCTCAGCCCAGCCCAGCTCACGGGATTGTTGTGAGGAAGAGGATGGAGTATTAGATAACTGTTACCCAATTAGATGAAACACCATCTGAACAAACTCCTCCATCCATGTTTCACCAAGTTAATCAGGAAAACCAACTACAGCATTGCTTCCAACCAGTGTATTTATTAATAGCAGCAAATTTGTACACATTTAAAAGAAATTTACCATACACAGAACAGATTGCTAATACAATTTTTTTCTGATAGGTACCAAATCTTTTTTGACAAGTTGAAAAAAACCCTGTACATTTGTAGGTGTAATTTTTTCCCCCAAACTTCGAAACTTTCATCCAGTTTCTAAATATCAGCACTCTTCTATTTATAATAGTTTTTAAAAAGAGAACCCCAAAACACACTTTGTGCAGAATATTCTTTTTTTGGGAAAGCTAGTAAAAATATCTCCAGCCAGTCTTGAATTTCGGATGTTGCAGGTATTGGAAGGCAGAAGGATACCACAAGGAGCCATTTCAGCTCTTCATTATTCCACCATTAAAGCCAGCAAAGACACACAAATTCTTGATTCAAGAACATATGTGACAGCTGCTGTATTCTTCTCAAACGTCTTCACAGTAAACATTTAAGCCTGCCTTTATGGAGACAAGACATAGATCGAAAATTGAGCTGCTGAAATAACCTGTAAGTTACAACACAAGTTGAATCTCAAGGGTATGTTAATGAGAATGAATATGCTTTTTGGAGTACAAAGTGTGAACTGAGGAGGGGATGATACACCAGAAACTAAGAATAACAGAATTGGAAGGTAATTTGAAGATCTAACCCCCTGCTAAAACAGAAGAGCCTGTACCATTTCAAATAGTTGTCCAATCTCTTCTTAAAAACTCCAGTGTTGGGAGCACCCACAACTTCTGAAAGCAAATTGTTCCACTGATTGTTCTAATTGCCAGGAAAACGTCTCCTGACTTCCATGTTGTTTCTCTCCTTGATTAATTTCCATTCATTGCTTCTTGTCCTGCCTTCAGGTGCTTTGGAAAATAGGCTGACCCCCTCCTCTTTATGGCACCCCCTCAAATATTGGAACACTGCTATTATGTCACCCCTAGACTTTCTTTTCACGAGACACATTCCTGTCCATCTGAGAAAACTGAGATTACAATCCGTTTTTCTTGACAGCTTGTTTCCAGAAAAGCAACCTTACATTTGTACTATTATGTGTGGCGTTAGAAATGGACTCTTCTCACCTTTTCCAGTGGGAAATAGCAGATTTCAAGCTCTGTACGTCCAGCCAAAATAGCTTAGGAGCCATCTGCACAAAGAGAAAGAATGGCAGGACCAGTTTGCATTAAATTGGAGTTTAAGAAAACAAAAGGCAACATGTGAAAAAGGCAGGCAAGCCATAAACTCCCAGGCTGACGTAGAGGAAAGCTGGCTTTGGATAATCAGAGGGACCACTCAGTCATAGGAAATCAGACTGGGGCGGTAAAGATCTCATCATTGAGAGCCAGCTACGGCAAAAACCACAAAAACCCGGCTTAATACACCACTAACCACAATTGCCCCAAGGCAAAAATGAAACAGACTGTGATGTAGCAAGAGGTATGAATCCAGGTGGATTTGTCTCACATTGCAAACTTATCTTGTCTACAGATAATCCTTTATTTACAACCATACATTTACTGGCTGTTCAAAGTTACAGCAGCACTGAAAAAGTGACTTATGACCACTTCCCACACTTATGACCCTTGCAGCGTCTCCATGGATCGCATGATCAAAGCTCAGAAACTTGGCAACTGACTCGTGATTTATGACAGTTGCAATGTCCCGGGGCCACTTAATCACTGTGCCAAGAACGGTCATAAAAAGGGGGAAAAACTCGGTCTCACTTAGCAACAGAAATTTTGGACTCAACTTTGCTCATAAGTTGAGGCTTATCTGTGCGGGCAGGAAAATCCACTCACCTATGTTTTGGGCTGTCCCTTGCAAGTTATTTTCTGCAGGAGGAAAGAAAGAAAAAAAGCAACGTGTGTACAACCAAACATCAACAAATCAATTTTTTAAAAAGGCAATGGAAACCCATCAGGAATCCATCTTATAAAATTCATGCCATTTGCAGTTTTTCAGGCAGTTCCTGACGTTTCATTTTGTTCAAAGTGAGCTAGTTGTATTCATCATCAAAACTGCAACGGGCAGGGGCGAGAATGCTCATTTATGTGTAAAAAAAGGAATTCTAAACAGAGATGTGTGCATTGAGATTCTCTTTTTTTATTTAACTATTAAGAATTAAGCTACCCTGGCAGGAAAGCTTAAGAGTTGTCCTTGACATCTTGGGGTGTAACGTTTTAGTTTGAGCTGGACTTGATCCTTTCCTTATATCACTTGTGAACCATAGTGAAAGACAGAGCGTATAAATACATATCCGATTTATTTTAAGCTAAACAAAGAATACCACTTCTAAAGATAGAAAAATAGCCCACACCTGAGGTCTATTCCAAGTGCCATTTTTCCCTAGTTTTGCTGTAAGCTGCTGTAAGCCCTACAGCAAGATTGGCGGGAAATAAATTTAACCAATAAATTTTATTCAAGTTCCAACCTTCAGGAGGTCTAGAAACCTGACCGAGGCTGGGATCTAGGTCTACCAGCTGTTCCTAGCTCATGGGCTGTATGAAAGCAGCCAGTGACTGGGTCAGATTTGACCCACAGGCCTTAGTTTTGCTGACCCATAGATTAAAGCTATCTCATGGTGTTTCTTACCAGTTCATTCTCCACCTTTCAGGAACACTCTGTGACCGGCTTCTCCGTTCTGTAGGATAGAATGTTATCACGAACATGTAAATACACCATAAAGGTAAAATTCTGGCCGTTACTGATCAGTTAATAGAAGCCTGTTGTGTTGCCAGCAGAGCCTTCAAAAACTTAATTCAACACCAGCTTCAAAATCTGGAAATCCCCTCCCCAACAAGGAAATATCTAACAATTAAATTGGGGTTACCCTGCTAAACAAGGCTCTTTTCTAAAGAGATTCAAGAAAGCAGGAGGGGAGGGGGTAAATATTTGGGGCAGCAATGATCTCGCCCACTCCCAACCCGATTGGCCTAGTTCCCAACTGATGCTCAGATTCCGATTCTCAACAGCGAGATTCAGCCGAACGAGATTCCAAGTGTCAGCTCATCATATCAGCGGGAACCAGGCCAATTCAAAACAAAATTGTGAATTGTGTAGCTGGAAAACTTACCCTGGCCAACCAGGACAGACAATCTTCCTATTACTTCATTTCCTTCCTATGACTTCAGGTTCATTTCCTTTTGGAAGCTGTTGAAAGAAATAATCATGATATTGTAAAAGCAGGACTCTGAGGATTCTCAGAGGATTTCTTGGATAAAAAAAAAGGAGTTAAGAACCCCTGGGTCCCGTCAGACAGCTCCTTCCGAAGCCAATTATCCTCTTTTCCATCTGCTAGCACCAGTGGGTTCAACCTTTGCAGATTCTGGCACCAGACAGACGGTAAGACGTGATAGTTTTTCATCACTGGGACAAGGAGTCACTGATTTTAATAGCCTCCCGTCTTTTAAATGTATTTTTTTTTAAACAGAATTCTTTATTGGCCAAGTGTTATTGGCCCACTGCTCATGCAACAGTGTTCCTCCCTCTCTCCACCAGCCTGGTCAAGCCACAAACTGGTATAAATGGTTAGCACAGCCTTCTCCAAACTGGCAGGGGCTATATACTGGTACTCGACTTGCAACAGTTTGCTTACTGACCATAGTTTAAAACAGCACTGTAAAAAGTGACTTACAACTTTGTTTTTCGCACTTAAAGATCATTGTGGTATCCCGAGTTATGTGATCAAAATTCAGGCGCTTGGCTACTGTCTCATATTTATGACGGTTGCAGCTGGCCACGATCCCCTCCTGCGACCTTCTGACCAGATCAGATTCATTTTATCGTCGTAACTAACTCAGCAACTGCAATGATTCAGTTAACAACAGTGCCAAGAAAGATCGTAATATCGGGGCAAGATTCACCTTAAGACACCTTTTGGGCTCGATTGTCACCGTAAGCGGAAGACAACCTGTTCAGGCTGAAAGGCCCGGCCAAAATCCACCATCAATTCTCTAAGAGTCTTAAATACGGACTCACCTTTCTTCCAGGTGGATCTGTCTGTAGGATAGAAAAAGAGAACCCAAATTAGTAAAAGAAAAAGCAACAAAAACATTTGTGCGATAGAAGCCTTGGCCGATCAGGGCTTTGGTAACTCAATTGCCATTTGACTTCAAAGTCGTCCAACAACAGAGGTCATCCTTTCGAGCACCAACAATCACACTACAGCATCTTGCACAACGGACCCACAACCTTCCAACTCACCTCTGACAGATCCATAACCTTTGGCCAACATTTTCAGGTTCAAAGCCGTGTGTGCCCTGAAAAAGAAGGAAAAAGAGACAATTCTAAGATTATACACTTCAGCTCCAAGCTTATTGCCTCAACAAACCAGGATTTTGTGTGTTCTCAGACAGTTAACTGAACATCACCCATCATCAGATATATGCTTGTCTGTTTTATGCACATCACGGAACACAGGAAGATTAAGCGTCTTAGGGAAGTAATCCAGATTTTTAAAGACTGCAAGCCAGCAGCCAACTGGAAAACACACACAGGCAGTCCTCGACTTACAAGCATCCATTTAGTGACCGTTCAAAGTCACGACGGCATTGAAAAAAATGTGACTTATGAACGTGTTTCACACTTACAACCATTACGCACCCCCATGGTCAAAAAGTTAAACGCCTGGCACCCGACTCATATTTATGACGGCTGCAGTGTCCAGGGGTCAATGTGATCCCCTTTTGCGACCTTCTGACAAGCAATGGGAAAGCCAGTTTCACTTAGCAACCAAGCTACTGATTTAACAGCTGCAATGATTCACTTTAACCACTGCAGCAAGAAAAGTCGTAAAACGGGACACGACTCGCTTAACAATTGTCTTCTTTAGCAACAGAGATTTGGGATTCAATTGAGGTCACAAGTCGAAGACTACCTGTAGCAGAGTAAAACCACTTTAAAGTGATTTTTAAACGAGCATTCTGCATGGTTTAGCTACTTACCATCTGTGCTGCTTGTAGCTGCAAAACAAACCCAAGGAAAAATGAGTTATTATTTTTCTCTGTCATCTAAACCTCTCAAAAAGCTTTTTTTTAAAATTAGACAATAGTTTTTAGAATCCAGTTGGTCAATTCTTCTTTTTGGGGCGCTACTCAGACTGCTTTCGATTCTCCACTGAAGCATCAGAAAGAGAGAGTTCATAATCTCTTCATTGTAGCTTTTCCTAATTTCAAACCAAGTAGTGGAAACGTAAATATCTGATTTACCAAATTCAAATGCAATATTCTTTTGGTTTCTATTTGTTTTTATTCTACATTTATTCCACTGCAGGCCCCATAGTTGCCTCTGGGATATTGAGATGGGCTACATATAAATTAAATATATTCCAGCACCCCAACTATTTCTTCCTTTTTTACTGATCAATTTAATTGGGATTTATTGATGACTGCAGCTAAGCCTGGCTTTTCCATTTGCAAATTTCATTAATCAATTCTTTCTCATGTCTTTAATAGCCGCCTTGTGCGAACAGTCAGCAATATAAATACAAATAAATATTGCAGCAAAGAGCAAAGTCGATGCTACCAGCAAAAGAGTTTTGGCTTTGTGGTACAATTTTGGCCCATTTTTTAAAATGAAATTTAAACACCAAGCACTTCTATATTTAAAAAAGCCTAACTCACCTGGTTTGCTGAGCTCCAGAATGCCATCGGCCCAACCTGTTGAGGAAAAGAAATAAAAGTGAGTTATAAATATAATTTAACCTTGGTTGAGTCTAAGTTTTACTAAGCCACCCGAGGCTGGAGTCTTTTCAGAAAATAAACGCATCCTCACAGCACAGTTCAGAACAGGTCTGTGTTAATTTCATCACCGAAAGACTCCGATTTTTTTAAAAATAAATAAATTAAAAAGCCCCCTTGGACGTGGCTTGCAAATTTAAAATGAGCTTTTACAGCACCTTTTTTTAAAAAAGAATTGCAAATAAATGCATTGCAAAAATTTTAAAGGACTTTGCAAAAGCAAAAATCTAAATTGAAGCCTCCCTTCCCAATCCTGCATTTCTTGCTCAATTGCCTGTTTTAAATTGCATTTCTCTTCCCTCCCCAGGGAAAAAAAATATCTTCATATATATGCACAATATATACATTTCATAAATGGTTCATATATATAGTTTTTTTAAAAAAGCCAGGCTCGCAAGCAATCGCGTGCAGCATTTTTATCTCTTCTTCCTTTTGCTTTGCAGAGATCCTATTTTGCTGCGTGCATTGATTTTTCCCACCCCGGAGCGGGATCTTTTTTTCGATCTAGTGGATCCCAATCGTGCCTCAGTTAGGAAGAGGGGATCCTTTGAAAGAGATCGGGCCAATCGGCCTGGGGCGGATCTTCCCGCAGGCCGTGGATGGCGACCGATTAAGAACACGTACCTCTGCCCGGATGCACCGCGGACGTCTCGAAAAAGAAATAAGAACCGGCCGCGAAAGAGTTAAATAGTCGGGAGCCGCGGGGCACGCTGGGAAATGCTCCTCCCACTCCAATAGAGAGCCGCGCTGAATTCTTTAGCCGCGCGAAGGCTTGTGGGTAGATGTAACTATAGAGATACGAAAAGGAAAGACGTGAATCTTCCAGTTGTTGGAGGATGAGGAGAAATTTCGAGATATTTTGCCATGGATTTCGTTCACACAACTCCCTGCTGCTGGAAGTGCTGAAAAAAAGAAGGCAACGGGCAGACTCTGAAATGTAAAACATTGAGCAATAACGGCCATCCTTGATATGAAATAGTAAAACTTTCATTTAGGCCCAAAAGTTGGATTTGCTTGCAAAGGTTTTTTCTACTATTTCGTATGTCTATGATACCAACGGGTGGTGGGGGAAATGCGCGCGAAGGGCCGGAGCGGTGACGCAAGCGCGATGGGAAGATTCGACAAGGGCGCGCATGCGTAGTGGAAAAGATGGTGGCTGGATGGGCGTGGAGACTTTCTACTTCCTTGATTTGCAAGCCCTCCTTCCAAACGACGGTGTCCCTAAGCATGTACAGAGTGCTCCCAAACCCCACGCATGAAAGCTTTTGACCATTTGGCGGATCTATCCGATTGCAAATACCCGTCTTTAAAGCTGTCACTGTTCCACCAATTCTTATTGCCGTATTTGTTTTATTGCACCAATTCTCTGTTTAATAAATTAGTAATGGTTGGTGAGAGTTCCCTCAACTTGCAGAAGGAAGGAATGCATAACTGAAACGCCATACATGAGATAGAGAAAAATAAGGGGTCTTCGCTGCTCTCTTGGTGGTTGTCTTGCAGACGTTTCATGACCCAACTAGGTAACATCATCAGTGCTCAAAAGGAGTGAGGTTTGTTGCAAATGTCCCTTCTAGCACTGATGATGTTACCTAGTTGGGTCATGAAATGTCTGTAAGAAAACAACAAAGCTCAGAGAGCACTAAAGTTCTGCTTTACACATTACTCCCCTTTGTGTAGTTGAGATTTGGTCATGCAAACATACAAAGAACCGTTATCCTTCATATTTCTTTTTTCTTCTTCCCCTTTTTCCTTTTATTCTCCTTTTTAAATTTCTTTTTCTTTCTCTGTGGTTTTAAAGGGGTAAAACTAGCATTCAATAAAATTATTTTGAGAAGAAAAAGAAAAAAAAAGACATTTTGTTTAAGACCAAAGCCCACGATTAGGGTTCAGTCAATCATCGGTGACCAACAATTCTAGTGTTATGTCGTGGATGGATCAACTTCAAGAATCCAAAACACCAAGGAAACAGGTTTCCATGTTTCTCCCCATTCCTTTTATTTTTGCCAACAGCCAGAATGGAAAAAACATTACCTAAAATACAGAATTCTGCCAGGGTCTTAAGAAATTTCAAATGCCATCCTCTAGAGGAGATTTGTCCTCTGAGGTAGGTAGGTCTGAAGGCTTGGTGATCAGGTACTGCTCGACCATTCGGGGTAGAAAACCTTGTAGGAAATGAAAAAAATCTTGGAAAACTGCTTCCTCTTCAGGGTTGGGGATGAAATTTAGGCTGACTTGTGGGTCGTCCTCCCCAGAACCCCCCTCTCTGATACTGGCACAAACGGTGAATCCAAACAGGGGATCTACGGGCCTGGTTTCCCCCTCCTGTTGGGAAATCGCCTCCGATACTTTGCCTTCCAGCTCTAAGGGATCAGTGGATGTTTTGGGATCCGCTTCCGCGCTGAATTGTCGCCGGACACGGCGTCTTCCTAACCAGACACGGTGCCAAACGGTACAGCCCCAAGCCACACTTTCCACGTCGGTGAGGGAAAACTCCGACCGTGACCTCTTTGCGGGTGGAGAACCCAACGTGGCATCTTCTACGCCCAGGGATCGCTTGGAACCCACCGACAATTGTTCGGTTTTCGTTTCCAGCGGCTCCTCCTCTGGATCGCTGCCGAGGGATTCCCAATCGCCGCCGAATCCCTGCGGTTTCTCCGAGCAGCCGCATTTCAACACGTGCTGCAGGACAAACGCAATGCCTGCGCACGTTCTCTGGAAGGAGAGCTGGGGCCAATCCCTGCTCGGGTGTAACTCTGGGTGGGACCCCAGAGATGGTGCGGCCGGCGTTAAGGGGAGGAAGATGACCAGCCGTTCCGCTGTTTGCGGGCTGCCGGGCTGGAAGAGACGAACCAGTCCCCAGGTTTTCCCCTTGCTGGATTTACGCTGGTATTGCAAGCTGCGGCAATATTTGGCGGCGTCCTGGCAGCTCCGCTGGAGACGCAGAGCCGTTTTTTCGTTGACGTTGGCCGCCACGTTGTGGCTCAGCTCAAAAGGATCCTGGAGGTTGATGGGGCCCGCCTTGAATTTCTGACCCGCGTCGGATAACAGGAAATCGGAGAGAGGAAGGGACCGGCCCTCACGGAGGGAGATGACCCCGCCAGCGAAATTGTAGCATTCGAAGACGCGGAAAAATTCAGCCAGAAGGCAGCCTGGAACGAAGGAGACACAGCAAGCTTTAGGAACGTGAGGTGTTGTTTTTTTTTCCTAGCTAAGCTCTGATTTGGAGCTTGTTCCGTGCTAAACCAGGATGGGGTGACTCTAGCTTTCTAAGCGAGCGAACACGGCAGTTTAATTGTGGCTTGTTTAATCCCCTTAGGGCAGTGGTGGCTAACCTTTTTGGGCTCCTGTGCCAAAAATTGTGTGCGCGCTTGCACGCTCGCGGTCACAGTGCCAGCACCCAGAAGGCAATGCGCGCACCCCCACGCATGCGCGCACAATCCCCACCCCCATCCTTCCACCCCCTTTCCTGCACTGCACCTCACAGCTGATTTTCGGCCGGTTTGAGGCCTTTTTCGGCCTTCCAGAGGCTTGAGGAAGGCTTCTGCAGGCCGAAAACTAGGCCTGTTTTGTCACTTGTGGTATTTTCGGAAAAACAGGAAGTGATGAAACGGGGCTAGTTTTCGGCCTGCAAAGCCTGCAGAAGCCTTCCTCAAGCCTCTGGGAGGCCGAAAAAGGCCCCAACCCACCGAAAATCAGTTGTGAGGCGCGTGCATGCGCAGTGAGGTAAATTTGTCTGCAGCTCATGTGCCGGCACAAATGGCTCTGCGTACTATCTGTGGCACGTGTGCCATAGGTTCACCATCATGCCCTTAGGGTTTGGTAGAGCAGACAGAAAGGATGCCAAGTAAAGTTGTGCAACCATATTCATGTCAGGCACCCTCAGAGCTAGTCCTTAACTTACAACCTTTTGTTTAGGGATTGTTTGAAGTTACAACGGCCCCGGGAAAAAGGGACTTAAGGCAGGGTTTCACACTTACAACCTGTTGTAGTATCAAAATTCATGTGATCAAAATTTGGTTGCTATGCAACCAACATGTGTTTACGATAGTTTCAAGTATCCCGGGAGATCCCATGATCTTCCCAGCTGGCTTCAAAAAAGCAAAGCCAAAAGAGGAAAGATGGATTTACTTAATGACTGGATCCATTCGCTTAACAACTGGGGCAAGAACGGTCATAAAATCATGGCATAACTCACTTAATTCCTGACTCGATTAGCAATGGAAATTACTAGCAGAAATTCTGTTCCCAATGGCGGTCATAACTTGAGGATTACCTTTATTTATTTATTAGTGGCATTTATACGTCTCCCATCTCACCGTGAAAAGAGATTCGGGGAGGGGGGTTAGAATCAAAAACACCCCTAAGTCACATTGTTCAAGGATTCGTCCTAACCCTCATTCGTTCAGTGTCGTCACAATTCAAAGAACTGCAGAATGAGCGGTCGCAAGTTGGGGACTGCCTGTATTTAAAAAATAAAATAAAAACAAAGCCCATGCAACTTAAAAGCTCTTGGTAGCAACTCACAACAACTTTCTGGGTTCCCGCTGGGTTGCAACGAAGCCGGATCCTTAGGAAAAGTGCAGTCCCAACTGTCCACCACAGTCAGTTCTCCATCATCTGAGAAGAGAGGGGAAAAAAAGATTGGAAAAGGATGAAAAAAATTTGTCGGCAACGTCTCAAATCTTCAAGGGTTACGGTTAGGGATGATTAGGGGACTGTAGACTAGAACATAGGAAGAACGGTTGCAGGAACTGGGTTTGGCTAGTCTGGTGAAGAGAAGGACCAGGGGAGAGAGGAGAGCAGTCTTCCAATATTTGAGGGGCTGCCCCAGAGAGGAGGAAGGGGTCAAGCTATTATCCAAAGCACCCGAAGGCCAGACAAGGAATAATGGATGGAAACTGATCCAGGAGAGATTCAACCTGGAAATAAGGAGAAACTTTCTGACAGGGAGAGCAATCAACCCATGGAACAGAAGTTGCCCTCGGAAGTTGTGGGAGCATGATCACTTGAAGAGATTTGTCAGAAATGGTGTAGGGTCTCCCGCTTGGGCGGAGGGGTTGGACTAGATGACCTACGAGGTCCCTTCCAACTCTGATTATCTGTGAAGATTTTTGCCTGCCTTGGAGTTTTGATTCCGTTGGGTGTGTTAACTGGAACCCTGCCATACGGAGAGATATTAACCTGTGAGATCTTTCAACCGGGCAACCGTCGGTAAGACGGAGGGGCTGCGTGTCTGTAGGAAGAAGAACACCAGCAATGTCAGGGCATAGTTATTGAGGAGGGGGCCGCCACCAAAAAGATTTCCTGCAAAATAAAATAAAATTTTTTTAAAAATGAGGACGGGCGTTGGAAGGAAAAGGGGAGCAAGCCAACTTCACACCCCCTCAAGCCAACTTCACCCTTTTAAATAACTTTCCACGTTGATTTTCTAAACGCCCCGGACTCCCGTTTTATATTTTAAATACCGTTTTAATCTTTTATTTCTACACCGTCCACAGAGTTCCTCTCTTGAGGGAGGTGGACGGTTTGCAAATCAGATCCAGAAAGTAAAATAAAATTAAAAGCTCACTAGGTTTTGCACGGCCGAGAACCTGGTTCTGATCGCTTCCTAACTCAGGGGTCGATCGACTCACAGGTAGTCCTTGACTTATAACAGTTTGTTTAATGACCGCTCAAAGTTGCGGTACTCAAAGAAGTGACTTAGGATCGTTTTTCACACTTATGACCATTGGAGCATCCCCGTGGTCATGTGATCAACAGACGCTTGGCAACCGACTCACAGTTATGAGGGTTGCAGCGTTCCAGGGTCATGCGATCCCCTTTTGCGACCTTCTGACGAGCAAAGTCAATGGGATTCGCTTAACAACCGTGTTGCTAACTGAAGCACTGCGGTAATTCACTTTACAGTCGCAGTCAGAAAGGGTGTAAAATTCCTTCCTTCCTCCCATGCATTCATCCATGGATTCTTCCTTCCTTTCTTCCATACATTCTTCCTTCTATTTTTCTTTCTTTTCTTTCTCCCTACCTGATTCCTTTCTTTCCTTCCTTCCTTCCTTCCTTCCCTCCTTCCTTCCTTCCTTCCTTCCTTCCATACATCCTACCCTCCCTCCCTTCCTTCCATACATCCTTCCTTCCTTTCTTCCATACATCCTTCCTTCTCTTTTTCTTTCTTTTCTTCCTCCTTGCCTGATTCCTTTTCTTCCTTCCTTCCTTCCTTCCTTCCTTCCTTCCTTCCTTCCTTCCTTCCTTCCTTCCTTCCTTCCTTCCTTCCTTCCTTCCTTCCATACATCCTTCCTTCCTTTCTTCCATACATCCTTCCTTCTCTTTTTCTTTCTTTTCTCCTCCCTGCCTGATTCCTTCTCCCTCTTCCTTCCTTCTTTCCATACATCCTTCCCTCCCTCCCTTCCATGTATCCTTCCTTCCTTCCTTTGCTAACTTATGTTTTTTGTTTCATTCCTTCCTTCTCCCTTTCCCTCCCTCCCTTCCCATGCACCCATCCTTTCCACTTTACCTGCCAAACCTTGCTGCTTCGCCCAGTAGCGCACTGCGTACACCAAAGGCCTCACACGTTCATCCGCTTCTGTGCAAAACTGCAGGAAGCGTGTGTTGCACAGGGCCAGCCTGCCAAGGAAGAAGAAAACGGGGCTTAAGTCAGAATATACCATGCAGAACCCAACTGCTTCTTTACACTTGAAATATTCTCTTCAGTCCCTCCTAAATTCATATTGCCCCCAATCTTAAATCCAGCTCCTTTGCCAATCTCGTCAACTTTAAGAGGTGTGGATTTCAACTCCCAGAATTCCCCAGACAGCATTCTGGAAATTGAAGTCCACACACCTCTTAAAATTCACAAGGCTGAAAAACACTGCATTAAATCCAACGGATTCTCTGCCGTTATCCAGAGCCTAAAAGTCTCAAAACTTTTGAGTTCCATATCGGATTGTCCTGGATTTATAACCCCAGGGGAGCCCAAAATTTTTGTGGCTAAGAGGGACAATTGTTGATTGAATTTTGGCCCGTTTTAGGACCAGCTGGGACTCAATGGGAGGCGGAGTATAGATGGGGGCAGGGCCAGTCAGAGTTGGGATTGGGCGGTTCTCCGAACTATTCAAAATTTCCGCTAACGGTTCTCCAGAACTGATCAGAACCGGCTGAATACCACCTCTGATGACGACTCCTTTGTCATAAATATGAGTCAGTCATCAGGTGTCCGAATTTTGACCACGTGACCCTGGGGACATTGCAACGGTCATTTTGCAACGGTCCTAAGTGCGAAAAATGGTCACAAGTCAACTTTCCCAGTGCCGTTGTAACTTCGGCCACTCAATGAATTATTTTAAATCGATTTATTATTAATTATTTCAATTTAATTTATTTTAATGCCTGCAACCTGCTGCACAGACTGAGCTTGACAAGAGTACAAAAAACTTTTGCTACTGAGACATGAAATCCTTACTTGTTGTTTATGGAGATGTCCCCCCTTAAGCTGGACTCTTTGTGGCAAAACTTGACAACGGGCCGGCGGGCGGTGGAGACCACCTGTACGTGGTGGACGCCTGGCACGCACTTCTGCAGCACGGTGGCCACCAGGTCGAGGATTTCAGGCACGGTGGCTGTGACCAGGTCGATATCGGACAAGATCGAATCTTCAGAGCGAGATTCCACTTCCATGGCTTCTTGTTCCCCTGCCTGCAAAAAATTGAGAGAGGATTAAATCCAGAAGTGTGTATAAACCTCCTAGGACCGCAATCGATCCCAACATTTCCATGCCTAAGCCCGGACTGTTCTGAAGTGGATTTTGCCCCATTTTTACAACCTTTCTGGCCACGGTCGTTAAGTGAATCTCTACGGTTTTAAAGCGAGTTACACGGTTGTGAAGTGAATCTGGCTTCCCCCGTTGACCTTGCTTGTCAGGAGATCACAAAAAAGGGATCCTGTGACCCCCGGGGACACTGCAATCGTCATAAATATGAGTCAGTTGCCAAGCGACTAAGTTTTAATCACGTGACCACAGCGGCGTGCGACGGTTGTAAGGGTGAGAAATGGCCTAACTCACTTTTTTCAGTGTCACGATATCTTCAAATTAATGGTTATAAATCAAGGACTCTCTCTATTCTACTCACCTCTACGGGGAGTAGTGTTCCTGAGCCTCAGCCACTTTAAGAGGGGTGGACTTTCAACTCCCAGAATTCTCCATCCCAGATGCTTAGCTGAGGGATTATGGGAGTTGAAGTCCACCCCTCTTAAATTGGCTGAGGTTGTGTTATAGCCTGTCAGCCCTTCCAGCAGCCGAATCAGAGGAGAAGGAGGAGGAAGTGTGAGAGTCAGAGCCAGCATCAAGACAATCTGGGAGCTCTGAGGGGAAAGAAGGAATGGAGCTGTCTCAGAGAGACGGAGACAGAGGCGGAGCCTGGGCCATCCATCAGCCCTCAAATGGAGAGTCAAGAGCCCCCAGGTCTGGAGGTGGCTGATGAGGAAGAGGAGGAACAGCTGGGTCCAGTGCCTGATGCACGGATGCGCGAGAAGGCAGAGGAGAGGAGAGCAGTGGAAATCTATGAGCCGGTCCTTGGGACGGAAGAGCAAGGTCTGGAGGTGGCTGATGAGGAAGAGGAGGAACAGGGGTCCAGTGCCTGATGCACGGATGTGCAGAAGGCAGAGGAGAGGAGAGCAGTGGAAATCTATGAGCCGGTCTTTGGGACGGAAGAGCCAGGTCTGGAGGTGGCTGATGAGGAAGAGGAGGAACAGCCAGGTCCAGTGCCTGATGCATGGATGCGCAGAAGGCAGAGGAGAGGAGAGCAGTGGAAATCTATGAGCCGGTCCTTGGGACGGAAGAGCCACCGCTCTAACAAAGCCCCACTCTAGCTCTGGGGATAAAAGGCAGGGGGCGGAGATGAATAGATGTGGGAGACAGCTATTCACCTCCCTGCTGTACGGACTTGTTAGCCCGCTGTGAGAGAGTTTTTTCCAGGGCTGCTGGCGCTCCTAATAAAGGAAGCATTGATTGATTATAGAGGGTTTGTTGTGTTTTGGGAGCTGGGTCAGAACAGGTTGAGAAATAGGTGATGCAAAGCAGTCAGCAGTGGTCTTGCCAAGTTTAATGAACGTTTCCTATCTCTAACAAGAGATACGGGACAAAACAAACATCTTCATTTACCAAGATAGTACCCAGCCTCTTCCTCACCGGTGGCTTATCGGTTGCCTTGGCAGAAGCCTGGAAATTTTTCGTCTTCTCCAAATCCAGAAACAAATCCAGATCACATCCAGAGACGCTGAAGCCATTCACGGAAGACCCAAAGGGAAGAATGACCGATTCTGTGTGTTTGGGGGGAAAAGACCAGTTGTAAAAATCAGAAACTTTCCAAATATCCAGTCGAAGTAGATAGCAAAAAGTGCACTTTACCTGGGAAGAATTCAGAAAACACCTCCTGGAACAGCTTGACGAGCAAGTCTCGAAGACGCTGTTCGCTCTCGGAAAATTCAAACAGTTGCACTATTAAAGCCATCTGGGCATCAACCTGCAGGGAAAAAAATGAATGAAGTTTTTTTTCTGTAACCAACTGTATTCAGAGGAATTCTTTACGACATTCCCTAAGTTCTACTCCCAGACTTCCCCAGCCAGCATGCTTTAAGATGGGAGGACTTCAATTCCCAGAATTTCCTAACCAGCATGTTTTAAGATGGGTGGACTTCAATTCCCACTTACATCATCTACTTGGCAGATACTTTGCGTCAATTTCTCTGGGCTCATCTGCTCCCGCCTAGCTGACCCTTGTTTCTTTGGCGGGGTGTATCTGAAATCCTTCTTCTCACGTGGCTTGACGCGTAATTTCTGCCCTCCTAGACTATGTTGTGGCTCTGCTAATACTTTCTGGAGTATCTCCTCGTCCTGCAGTTCCACAATTGCATAGACCCCCTGCAGAAAAAGAAAAAGAGAATTAAGCTTGCAAATTTTGCCAGTGACTAATTTTTTTAATCAATCAAAAGTGATATAGGAAGGGGGGGGGAGAGAGAAAGGGATCAGATTCACCTTATCTTTGTCCATCACGACATTGATCACCTTCCCGTAAGTTTCAAAATAGGTGCTCAGCTCCGTGGCTGTCGTCCCTTTCTGGAACCCACTGACAAAAATACTGCGGAGTTCCTGAGACTGGCGGACGCTACGAAGGTTTTCCAACCGCTGGTGTTTCTTCCCGCGCAGATGATCGTCCAGGCTGGGCTCTAAAATATCAAAGCAACCATCTTCAATTGCAGTTCATCTGTCTGGAATCCGCACTGCATATCGGACATTAATACTATCAAGAGAGTTCCAGAGATATTTCATGAGAAGAGTCCTCCACTCCTCCGTGCATAAGAGAATACCTTATGCCACCAGACTTGAAATGTTGGGCTTAGACAACTTAGAATTACGCCGCCTTCGGTCCGACCTAAGCACAGTACATAAATTTATCTGCTATAATGTCCTACCTGTCAATGACTGTTTCAGCTTCATCCACAACAGTACACGAGCACACATTAGATACAAACTCAAGATAAACCACTCCAAACTCGATTGCAGGAAATACAACTTCAGCAACAGAGTGGTCAATGCCTGGAATGTGGTTTCTTCCCCAAACCCCCAAAACTTTAACCTTAGACTGTCTACTGTTGACCTCACCCCATTCCTAAGAGGTCTGTAAAGAGCGTGCATAAGTGCACCAATGTGCCTACCCTATCGTTCCTGTCCTAATGTCCCCTTTTATTTGTACCCATTTCATGTAATCATAATCATGTTCTAATTATATCTGTTATCTCTAATACATACTTGACCAATAAATAAATATAAAAATAAAAAAATGTTTTGGGGAAGGACTTTTGAAAAACCACAAGGAACGTGTTTTCCTGAGCAAAAGACAGTCGTTCCAACTTTGTTCAACCTTTTAACGCTTCTCAGAAAGTTAACCAAAAAACACCTCTGCGTCAGGTGAGGTTCTGCATTGGCTCACTGCATCTTAAGCTATTTTATATTATATTTACTTTAGAAAAGAATATTTGTAGCTCAGGGTTGGTTCTCTCTGAGCATGGGTGCTGTTTCTGCAGACATTTCATTACCATAGTAGGTAACGTCATCAGTGCACCCAGTTCAGATAACTATTTCAGATAATATTTTACATCTCCAGGTCAGTTTAAGCCAGGAAAAAAGCAGGACCAAAAAAAATTATTGGAGCTGCAAAGCAGCATTAGGTGCCTTAGATAGTTTTTTTTTTTTTAAAGCTACCCCAAAAGCAGACCAGACTGAAGGCTGGAATTGAACCAGGAAACTGAAAAAGCAGCCAAGAAGAGACTCCTGACCACTTTTCCCCCACTTTATGGATGACAGGAAGACTTGGTTTCCAAACCCTATTTCTATAAATATATTAAAAATGCATGTTATTCACATTTATAGTTTTATACAATGTTACAAAGTCGATTTCTGTTAAATTTAACTGTTAATTAAATTAATGTTAATTAAAATTAAGAGTTAATTTTAACTGTTTTTGTATTTATAACTGCTTTTATATTTGTTTTTATTACAGTGTATGGGCAACCTATAACATTCCATAAATACATTTTACCACCTCTGAGTCCCTGGGAGGTGTGGAGCAATATATATTTAATACATAAATTATTGTTTCTTTCATTATTGTGGTTATATTGGGTATATAGCCACATCTTGGGGCAGCGACCATCATAATTTCAGCAAGGTTTTTGAGGGTAGGTGGAATCTCCATTTATCTTTAATTTATGCTTCATTAAATTTGCAGGAGTGGGACTCGGGCTTTCCTTTTGTGCCTCTGACCATGGGCAGAGTACTGCCAAATTATCTGAACCTTAGCAGCACCCTGCGCCGTGTTTATCAGGTCAAAACTCCCCACGTGCTAAAAAGCAGCCCTAAAATCTCGATTTATTTTACAATTATTTAATTTACGGCCTTAGGCCCCTACTTGACCCTTGACCCCCACTCACTGTTGGCAACCGTCACGTGACACAGACGGCACCGAAAAGCTCCGCGGGGCAGAGAGTCCACGTCGCCCGTCGTTCCCTCTTCTTCCTCCATTTCGCTCCACGGCCAGAAGCTGGTTCGCCTTCACGAAAGTTCCGCCCCAAATGATTGGCCGCTCTTGCTCTACTACTTTATGGTTTTTACCTGAAAGGTCGAAGCGGCTAGAAACTTTGAATATATCATGTGATAGCCATGTGATGACGTCACGGTCATAGAGATAAGGAGCAATCAAATTTGTATCCGGTAAAACTTCCGGATCGCATACGAAGTTCGTCCCTTGCGTGGCAGAGAAGGAAGAGTATTCATTGTCTTCGCCTCTCCATAGAGGTAGAAAAAGAAACAAAATTCTTGTAAGGCGGCAGCGTCCATAAATTAGCCTGCTTTTAGTCCAACTCTTCCGGGTTAAAACCGAACTCACTTTTCCATGCTTATTTATGTGAAAAATATTTTATTTATATTTATTAATGTAAACCCTTCTGTTCATTGCAACACACTGTAGGTTACATCAATAAAAGATACAAAAATAAAAGAAATTATTAATGCACGATTTAGAAGAGTTTTGCCCTAGAAACGTCAAAATTGCTTTTTTTAACTTTTGCCCAAAATTTAGGATTTTGAAGGGCTTTTTCTTACCTCGAAAGCAGAAAAATCCCAATTTGGCCTGTACTGTGGTCCAGTTACTGAGTGCTCATTTGAGAAAAACACTAAAAAGTTAGCATTGTAGGAGACTAGATGATCTCCATAGTCCCCTCCAGCTCTCTTCTGATTGATGAGTGGGAAGGGAACTTGGAGGTCATCTAGTCCAATCCACTGCACAAGCAGGGGACCCTATAGAGACAAGTGGCTGTCCAGTCTTTTCTTTAAAACCTCCAGTGATTAATCACTGTTAATCTGTGTTGGAAAAATAAATCAGATTAGATTAGATAGATAGATAGATTGATAGATAGATAGATAGATAGATGTAGGTAGGTAGGTAGGAAGGATGGATGGATGGAGATACCAATAGATAGATAGATAGATGATAGATAGATAGATAGATAGATAGATATAGGTAGGTAGGTAGGTAGGTAGGAAGGATGGATGGATGGAGATACCAATAGAGATAGATAGATAGATGATAGATAGATAGATAGATAGATAGATAGATAGATAGATAGATAGATAGATATAGGTAAGTAGGTAGGTAGGTAGGAAGGATGGATGGATGGAGATACCAATAGAGATAGATAGATAGATGATAGATATAGATAGATAGATAGATAGATAGATAGATAGATAGATAGATAGATAGATATGGATGGAGAATACCAGATTAAATTACGATTGGATTGGATAGATAGACAGACAGATAGACAGAGGATATGGATGGATGGAGATACGAATAGATTAGAGATAGATAGATAGATAGATATGGATGGAGATACCAGTAGATTAAATTAAGATTGGATTGGATTGGATTAGATAGACAGATAGACACAGACAGGTAGAGGATATGGATGGATGGAGATACGAATAGATTAGATTAATAGATAGATAGATAGATAGATAGATAGATAGATAGATAGATAGATAGATAGATAGATATAGAGGATAAGGATGGATGGGTGGAGATACCAGTAGATTAGATTAATATATAGATAGAACATAGAGACATGATAGATGGATGGACGGATGAATGGAGAGATGGGGAGAGAGATGATAGGTGTAGGTAGATAAGCAATAGCACTTACTTATATACCATTTCCCAATGGTAAATAATAAGATAAACAATATGGATGGATTGAGGAGGGATATATGCCTTTTTAATTAAAAAATAATATATTTTAAATCAGAAAGTTATTTTAAATTCCTTCAACAGGAGTTACTGTTGCACAGGAAACTGTCCTTGAATTGAACTTGATTTTTCTCCTCCGTGAATTCAGGCTTTACAAATGGAAACAGAAGCAGAGGCCAACACCACACACACACGTCACAGGAAAACCTACAAATGGCACCGAGGGGGAAATGTTCTCCTTTATATATAAACCCCGAGGCTTCCAAATCCACCAATGGAAAGTGGCCTCAGGAAAACTAACGTGGCCATTGGCCTCTGGGTGAAACTGTAGGCCAATCAAACGGCTGGAGGATAAAGGCCAATAGCAACACAGGGCCTGGACTGGTGCCACCAATCAGGTGAGAGCTGGCTTGGAGGGAAAAGGGAGCCAGACTGGATGGCAAAGAATCAAGAGAGCTGGAGTCACTGAAGAGATTTTGATGCTAGATGGGAAGAACTGAAAGCCAAGAGAAAAGTGGCAAACAGTCCAAAATCAAAACTAGCAATATTTACTATATGGATGAATTTATTCCTATTATTGCCTCTTATGCTGCCTATGAATATGTCCATTCAAACACGAGAAAATGTGCTCTGTGGGAAGTTTCTTAATTCTAATAATTCAAAATCAAAACTAAATAAAACATTTTCTCTAGCTGGTTTGCCCTACTCAGTCATTGGGTTAGAAAATAGGAGAGTGGACTTCTAGTTCCACCTTAAGTGGGAAAGATACGGGGTGACTGGGAGATCTAGTTCCTCATTAGGCATGAAAGCCAAGTGGGAGACTGGGTCAAAATACCAGGAGACTGGGAGTTCTAGTCCTACCTTAGGCATGAAAGCATCTGGGTGAGTTTGGGCCAATTGCCAGGAGACTGGGAGTTCTAGTTCGTCATTAGGTATGAAAGCCAACTGGGAGACTTTGGGTCAATCATCAGGAGACTGGGAGTTCTAGTTCCTCATTAGGTATGAAAGCCAACTGGGAGACTTTGGGTCAAATACCAGGAGACTGGGAATTCTAGTCCTGCCTTAGGCATGAAAGAACTGGGTGACTGGGCCAATCACCAGGAAACGGGGAGTTCTAGTTTGTCATTAGATATGAAAGCCAACTGGGAAACTTTGGGTCAATCATCAGGAGACTGGGATTTCTAGTTCCTCATTAGGTATGAAAGCCAACTGGGAGACTTTGGGTCAAATACCAGGAGACTGGGAATTCTAGTCCTGCCTTAGGCATGAAAGAACTGGGTGACTGGGCCAATCACCAGGAAACGGGGAGTTCTAGTTTGTCATTAGATATGAAAGCCAACTGGGAGACTTTGGGTCAATCATCAGGAGACTGGGATTTCTAGTTCCTCATTAGGTATGAAAGCCAACTGGGAGACTTTGGGTCAATCATCAGGAGACTGGGAGTTCTAGTTCCTCATTAGGCACGAAAGACAACTGGGAGACTTTGGGTCAAATACCAGGAGACTGGGAGTTCTAGTTCCTCATTAGGTATGAAAGCCAACTGGGAGACTTTGGGTCAATCATCAGGAGACTGGGAGTTCTAGTTCCTCATTAGGTATGAAAGCCAACTGGGAGACTTTGGGTCAATCATCAGGAGACTGGGAGTTCTAGTTCCTCATTAGGCACGAAAGACAACTGGGAGACTTTGGGTCAAATACCAGGAGACTGGGAATTCTAGTCCTGCCTTAGGCATGAAAGAACTGGGTGACTGGGCCAATCACCAGGAGACAGGGAGTTCTAGTTTGTCATTAGATATGAAAGCCAACTGGGAAACTGGGTCAATCATCAGGAGACTGGGAGTTCTAATTCCTCATTAGGTATGAAAGCCAACTGGGAGACTTTGGGTCAAATACCAGGAGACGGGGAGTTCTAGTTTGTCATTAGATATGAAAGCCAACTGGGAGACTTTGGGTCAATCATCAGGAGACTGGGAGTTCTAGTTCCTCATTAGGCACGAAAGGCAACTGGAAGACTTTGGGTCAAATACCAGGAGACTGGGAATTCTAGTCCTGCCTTAGGCATGAAAGAACTGGGAGACTTTGGGCCAATCACCAGGAGACGGGGAGTTCTAGTTCGTCATCAGGCACGAAAGCCAACTGGGAGACTTTGGGTCAATCACCAGGAGACTGGGAGTTCTAGTCCTGCCTTAGGCATAAAAGCTGACAAGGGTTATTTAGGCCAATTCCCTTTCTCCCTCAGCCCTAAATCCACCTCACAAGGTTGTTGTGGGGAAAAATAGGTGGAAGAAAGTATATTCAGTATATTTCTTTGCCTTCGCTTACATATCTATCAGTTTGGAAAATTTATATTGCTGCCTACTTGCTCACAGCGACTCAAGTCGGCTTGCAGAAAATAGAGATAAAATAAAAATAGTAAAAAAACAAAGTTAACCCCATAGCCCATATAACAGTAATAAAGGTGATGGTAGAAATATTTTTTGCCTTGGGCAAAGTCCAGTTTTGCAGTTTATCCTACCTTTCAACCGGCTTCTACCATTAAGTTGGATAAACTTCCCAAACAAACTTTTAGCCACAATAGCAGAAACTTCTCTCTTTCCTGGACGCAATAAAAGAGTCTGCCTTTGATCAAGCCCTTATCAAAGTCAGTGCAACGGGCACCTCTTGCCATTGAGGGGGGCCTTCGAAGTAAAGACCCCCTCCCCAGTTCTTGCTTCTCCCTCCCCCCCCCCACAAAAAAAAAACCACGAGCAAGAGAAAAGAATGAAGAAAACGGCATTTATTTCTTTTTTTTTGTTGTCGTTGCTATAAGAACCAGAGGCTGACTTTTAAAAAACCTGACTTTTTTTTTTTTTTTGCTCTCCAAACCATGTACAAAAAAAAGGGAATTCGTCAAAGAAGGGGGGGGGGAAGAGAGGAAATGGGGAGGGGGGATTTATAAATGGCCACATTAACAAGGAATCGCCAAGGCTCCTTGTTCCCAAATTGGGGAAGAGGAGGGTTTTTTGGGGGATAGATTTTAGGGGGATCCGAGAAGGAGAAACCGACACAGAGAAAGAAAGGGGGGGAAGCGATCCAGCGGCAAAGGAGGCCGTTTTGAAAAGGGA